>NC_069501.1:559412750-559702750 GCF_027579735.1 Bombina bombina | reverse complement strand
GGCTCAGCCATATTTCCACTGCTTTCAACGCTATTTTTAACTATACCCTGTTCTCTTTTTTTATCCCCTTTTTTTTATTTTTGTCATTTTTTTTTTTAATGATGATTTTGTATGCATCTCTTTTTTTTACATTATGGCACTTTAACTCACTTTTATTTTTTAATGCTAATATGCCACCTGGCCACCTTTCCCTGAAAAGTGTCACTTAGGGATGTGCAAAGATACTCCCCAAAGTCCTAGGTCTTACCAACAGAATGTTGTCCCCCTGCGTGAGCTTAGAGCTCAATTTTTCTTGTCTTAAAAGACAACACAGAGAATATACTTATTTGTTTTTTAAGGGGCACTGTAGTAACATTGACTGTATTTATTATAATTGTTTTCAGTTTCTCTAGCTGCAAAGTTACTACAGGTTTATTATTTATATTTATTTGTGAGATAGTTGTGTTTCAGTTCACTATAATGTGTTGTCTTAAATCAATTCCATTTGATCTTTTAAACAGTTTTGAGTCATTAGTAAAAATGATTAAGGTTGCAGTTTAGTTAGACTATTGTATTGTAATGTAATACTAGGATGGGCTGATCTTTAATCGTCACTGCCAAAATTACACTGTGTCATAGGAAAGAACGAGATCTTGCATTCTCTGTTAGAAGTATGGTTCAAAGGACATTAAGCACCTCTTGCTTTTGTATAAAAAAAGAGCTTGTTCTGCAATCCCTAGAGAAGCCAAAAAGTTGTTGAAAGGACTCAACAATGTAATATCAGCTAATACCAGTAGTACTCATGGTTTTGAGAAGGACTGTTTAAATAACCTACTGCCATTTGTGCATGTTGTTCTTAGGAAAGTTTGACCCTTTAAATAATTTTCTGCCACTTGATCCTAGAGGGGGTGACTCTTTTATATAGGCCATTATCCTTAGTTCACTTTGGTACTATGAGGGAATGATTCTATAAATATGTCTCTCCTTTTTGTATACTTGGGTTAGTTGTTATTTGTTATGATACTGTGTGTTAAAAACTAAGGGAAATCTTATTCTTGTTTCCACCAAATACTTTGCACATACCTAAGATGTTCATGCCTTATTCCTCTCCCATCAAATTTTTTTTTTCCGTTTCACTTGTCTTTTTCTCTTCTGCCGCACCTCTGCGGGCATACTCAGGAGGAGCCTCTAGAAAAAGGTGTGGACGGTGCAAAGCCAGCAGGCATGGAACAACGGAGATTCCTCTCAAAAGTCTCTATCCCTATGCCTGAGGAGAAGTCTATTGAAAAGTGTCGCCTGCACCCCCTTCTTCTCCCTAATCCTCGTCTCCCTTTCCTCATGTCCTTTCTACTCTTCTTGGTGGTGACACTATGGTGGCTGGTGTTTTTGTGAGTTTAGACCCACAGAAGTGTTTTCTCCAGCGATCCAGTACTCTATGCAGGTGCAAAAGGGCAATCCCACTTAGTTAAAAAGTGTTGGTAAAATATATATGCCTACATTTGTGTTTGTTATGAAATTTCTTTCTCCATGAGCATTCTTTTTTGTTTTTTTATTGCGCTTTTAACTAATGAGCTATACTGTTTCAACCTGGTTCCACTCACCAAGGGAGTTTGATGCATTTTAAGAAATGATAGAAACCCAAAGCTCAGTTTCTTCAAATAGTTTCTGCTCTACATCCTCCCTCATAAATTCATTATGTATGTTCTATCCTTGCAGGCAGGATTGACAGGACTTATTCAACTCAATTATTTTCCTCCTTCTGACATCTCTGTTTTGGGGCGGGGATCATTTTAAGTAGAAAGCATGTCTACACTATTGCCCAGGATTCTGTAAAAAAATAGAAGATAATGTTTTTTCTCATCTTCACTCTGGGACAGCAAGCATATTCCACTTGTTTGTTTTTTTAGAAAGCTGTCATTAACTACAACTCTGAGCAAGCTCAAATGTGTCCATTTCGTTTTATAGATGCCTGGGAATAGTGGCATTGGTTTTATTTTTCTATGCACATTTTTTCTGCTACCATTTTTATCCTGTCTCCAGGAGTATCATTAATATATTCTAGTGATGGTGTTTTGTGACATGATCACAAAAGTGCAACGTGTGAAGACAGATTACTTGTTGGGGCCCTCATATAAATGATTTTGATGCACTCAGTAAGTGATGCCTACATTATTAAGATACATTGGCAGTGTAGACTTTTATCTGTAATTTGATGCAGCCATTTCCTGACATATGTAGGATATTTTCCAATAGATAATTTAGAAGCATTCCCAGATCCTTATTTCATGGATGAAAACATGGAAATTATCCATAAAGTGATAGTAAACTTTCCCCTTTGTAGAAACAAATCCGTAATGTTATTCATATTTTAGATGGAGTTGAAATGAAGATACACTTTAACTTACTTTTTAATGCAGTGTTGAAATTCTAATACCCCTGAACTGGCCGCCCACTTCAAAAGTAATTTTTTGGTGAGCTAATGGTTTGAACTGTTCTCCAATCGGCACTCACACAATTTATTTTTTTTTGTAGCTAGAGCGCAGATTGGAGCGCTAACAATAATTAGTGTGTCTAGCCATTTATCTTAACAATGCTGCAGTTGTGATGGCATCAGAAGAAGTTGCTTGTGGGCACATATATATTGATGTCCAGTATGGGAAGAGAACCATCTGTTTTCCTGCCAATCAATAACTTTTTAGATTGGAAAATGTTTCTCTCATCTAGCTATAGTCTTTTTATCAGAGGGGAAAAAAATAACTTCTCTAATTTAGCAGGTCCATCATGTCACATAACTACAGGTGATTGAAATCTGAATTTGAATGAGCTTCATAGGGAGGGTTTTCTTTTATACAGGTGGTGAGAGTCCATGATTCATTACTTTTGGGAATAACTTCTCTACCACGAGCTCTATAAAACCCTTCCCACCTCACACATACCTTAGTCTTTAGTCAACCGCTGGAGGTGGTTGAAGAATGAAGAAACAAGTAGATTTATGCACTTAAGACAGAGAGAGACCTTTTGGATATGGAAATTGAAAACACTCACTCCATATGGTCTCAACGAAAATATTGATATGACTGCATTTGAACCATAATAATTTATTTACACACTATGTTATCATCGTCATTACTTTTGTTTTAGGATTTGTTTACTAGAATATTAGACACATTTTTATATTGCACTGATTATTATCATCATCATATATATATATATATGTGTTTAAGTGTTTAGCCATATGTATGATATCACATATTATTTTACTCACATTTTATAGATCGGCCAGTTGTTCCGATATTGTTTATTACTTTTATACAGCATCACTGCTTATTTATATTAAGTTAGTTAGTCATTATTACAGTATCTCACAAAAGTGAGTACACCCCTCACATTTTTGTAAATATTTTATTATTTCTTTTCATGTGACAACACTGTAGAAATGACACTTTGCTACAATGTAAAGTAGTGAGTGTACAGGCTGTACAGCAGTGTAAATTTGCTGTCCCCTCAAAATAACTCAACACACAGCCATTAATGTCTAAACTGTTGGCAACAAAAGTGAGTACACCCCAGGGGTGGAAATGTCCAAATTGGGTCCAATTAGCCATTTTCCCTCCCCAGTGTCATGTGACTCGTTACTGTTACAAGGTCTCAGGTGTGAATGGGGAGCAGGTGTGTTAAATTTGGTGTTATCGCTCTCACACTGGTCACTGGAAGTTCAACATGGAACTCTCTGAGGATCTGAAAAAAAGAATGGTTGCTCTACATAAAGATGTACAGGCTGTACTCTCATTACTTTACATTGTAGCAAAGTTTAATTTCTTCAGTGTTGTCACATGAAAATATATCAAATATTTACAACACATACACTACTTACAGGTTTGCACTTTAAAGGGACACTGAACCCAATTTTTTTCTTTTGTAAGTCAGAAAGAGCATGCAATTTTAAGCAACTTTCTAATTTGCTCCTATTATCAATTTTTCTTCATTCTCTTGCAATCTTTATTTGAAAAAGTAGACATCTAAGCTTTTTTTGGTTTCAGTACTCTGGAGAGCACTTTTTTATTGGTGGATGAATTTATCCACCAATCAGTAAGGACAACTCAGGTTGTTCACCAAAAATGGGCCGGCGTCTAAACTTACATTTGTGCATTTCAAATAAAGATACCAAGATAATGAAGAAACATTGATAATAGGAGTAAATTAGAAAGTTGCTTAAAATTTCATGCTCTATCTGAATCACGAAAGAAAAAAATTGGGTACAGTGTCCCTTTAATCACATCACCTCTTTTTTATATCTATGAGAATTCCTTGTTGTTGACAATGGAATGCATACATTCATATATCTGGGTCATGCTAGATTTGAATTGGTCTATTAAGCATGGACGGTTTTTCAAACGTCACCACCTACGGAAAGTTCTTTCTACACACATGCGTATTTATTAGCAAGAAGCGGACTTTGCCCATTGAATAATGTTAGCAAATGTTTTTACTTTTATGTATATGTTTTGTATATCTTTACTCCTATTTCAAAATATGCCAAGCATGTGTCGTTGTCCTGATACCCTTTATATCATCACGGATCATTTTAGCTTTTTTACTTTATATCCCATTAACGCGTATTTTACATTGTACAATTTATTCACCTGAGGAAACAGTGTATGACTGAGAAACGCGTTGTGATTTTAATGTTTGTTATTTATTTTATTACATTGTGCTTTTATAGTAATCTCTAGTCTGTGGTATTTTAAGGTTTTGAGTTGCGATCATACTTTTTTCTATGAGTCGTTTTTTTTCATGAGAATTTTGGGATGCACCTCTGCAACACCTTTTTTATAACAACATTGAGTTTCACTCCTTATTAGCATTTCATTGGTTTGCTTTATTACAAAAGAATAATTGTTGCAATATTGTGGAGTGAGCTGACTGGACGGCTTGATTAAGGTCCAGATTGCTGATATAGAACTTTGTTAGTGCTTCTCGTCAGACATCGCTGAATGCGGAGAGCAATACGCTCTCCACATTCAGCATTGCACCAGCAGCTCTTGTGAACTGCTGGTGCAACGCCGCCCCCTGCAGATTCGCGGCCAATCGTCCGCTAGCAGGGGGGCGTCAATCAATCGGATCGGATTGCATCGAGTTGAATTGCGGCGATGTCTGTCCACCTCCTCAATGCAGGCGGACAGGTTATGGAGCAGCGGTCTTCAAGCTCCATACGGAGCTTGATAAATAGACCCCAATGTGTTAACTGCATCCTGCACCAGGGAAGCCATCAAAATATACAGTTCAATCAAGAAGACTAATTATATGTTGGAAAGACTCCCACCTTAATTATATAAAGGCAGCCTATAGATTGTGTGTGGTGTGAGGCATTTCTTTCAACAAGAATCTTTACCTTCGCACTTTGTTATAAGGAAATCTGCAGGTAAACAAACAAAGCACTTGCACTCACAGAGCGTTAAAAAACCATTTATTCCATAACTGATAAAAGGGAGTGTGACACAAAGAGAACACCTGATGCGTTTTGTGCCAACCCTGGGGCCAGTGTATCTTAGCTTGTGCACAATGGCAAGCTTTTTTTTTTTTTAAAATAAAGATGCTTTAGTCTATCATCATATAATATATAGTTTTGTGTCTTACTTACGTTGTAGCTTTCCCTAGTATATAATGCTTTGGTATTTCTTTTTACATGAGGGCTACTAACACACACAAAAAAAAGAAAATCAATATAAAACACTTATTCCTTCGCTAAGGAAGGGCCATTTGCCAAGCTTCGCTCCACTTCAGTGGAGCTTTGAGTTTCTGTCATTTCCGTTAAGAATGCGCAATCTTCATAGGTGAGCACTACTTTTGGAACTAAAACAAGAACTAGAAATAGATGTTTGCATATATATATACAGTTATATATATATATATATATATATATATATGTGTTACCAAGTGGGATTGCATTGCCTTTTGAATTTTTCTTCAAACATTTCCAGATATAAACCACTTTGGACTCCTCTTTTAATAACAAACTCTGGGTTTGTGATCTATATGTATCTCTGGACTTTCCCTCCTCTTGGATTTTGAACTTTTAGAATGAACAGTTTGATCCAACCCTAATCGGAAGACTGTGAACTTTTGTAGTGGCCTTCAAAGCCTTTCCAGCTTACTTTTATGGGACTTTTGGAAGGGTGACTAGACAGTTATTTCTTTCTGAGGCATGGATTGCGTTATGTTCTCATATTCATTTCCCTGTATATAAACTTCAAGTATTAACACATTTACAATTCTGCAAAAACATATTAAAAAAATAATGGATTTCAGTGTATTTGGTGCCTTGGGCATTGTCAATCCTATTGTTTACTTGTTTATGTATTTTGTTTATTTCTTACACAATATATTTTAAACCTGCTGCCTTGTTCGCTGTGGAATTTCTAACACTCCAAAGCCACATATATTGCTGTTTGTCCTATACTAGATTGCACAAATAAAGTTGTTTGAAGTGCAGTGCAATGTTTTTAGTAGCCTGGATTAGAATTATTCTCAAAAACTCAAGCCAGTGCAAAATGAGACCATTTGTAGTTCACATTCAGATATTATTGTACACTTTGAACTACATAATTCTTGACTTAAGTTAAAATTACAATTATCAATAAATTAATCACACTCAAAATGGTAACATATAATGGCCACCTAGAAAACAGTTTTTTTAAAAAATATATGTAAATTGAAGCTGACTTGAAACGGAGGAGTATATATGGAAGGTGGAGCATTACTTATGACTTTTAGAGAATTCTACCTACTGCAAGAAAGTACAAAGCAATATACCTCACTAGTATCAAAATGAGAATAATTTATTACCATTTGAAGAGTGATGGAAGTATCAGTAAGTATAAATAGAGTTTGTATGGCTTAAGAATATGGAGGGTGTTACTGTATGGTAATATTTGTATTTCTTAATATTGATGAGGTTGCATGCTGACTGATATTTGTTTGTTTTTTTGTAAATAAGAAATTTTATATGAACTGTGCATTCTGATTTCGGCTCAATCACAACCTATCGGCTGAGGCCTTCTTGGATCTTTTTATGGCCAAAAAGCCCACGTTTTCAGCTTTTTGCTACACCCACAAACATGTTTTCTAATCCTCGCCAGAAAGCTGACAAGTTCTCGATGATCACAATCCATTTTAAGTAATTTTTCAACACTGATAAGTCTTCGAAAGGGCATATGGACATCTTTGTATTTAACAGCTATACATTTACATTATTGAACTGGAACACACCTTTGTGAATGTGAGTTCAGTAATGTAGGGGCTAGCACTTTAAACACACTGTTGTGACCGTGTTTGGACTTAGTGTGCATGTAGGTGCCTCCCCAATAAAACCTGGTCACAAAGGAGCAATCTCCTTTGAAGATCTTCTAGGCAGATAAGATATTGCAAGGCAGCGGATTAACATTTACAGTTTCAATACTTTAAAAAAAATCCAAAATGGAAATAGTCCTTAATGAAACAATAGAACTAAATATTTTTAAAAACACTTGTCAAAGTTTAAAAGTGACCATATCGCAATAGAAAATTATGCTTAGTCTGCCCATCATGTCAATAATTTAATATGTATTCAGATGGTTTAGCAATGGTGCAGATGGAATCAGATTGCAATAGGTTCCTATGAAAGTTGCAGTTGCACAAATCTTTTTTGAAAAACTGTTAATAACACTCCAGTACTGATAGTGACAAACACATCAAATCAAATATAGTCAAATCAAATAATAAAAATAAAAAAGCGCCATTTGTAGATGTTGGTGTCCTGATGTGACTATATAAATATGCCCATCATGCCAAGATACAGATGTCATTCATATGGTTAATCAGTGTTGAGGATAGATTCAGATTACAATAGAATAATGTCTTGAATAGAACTTACTTTAACCTTAAAAGGTGTGAATGGGTTATTGTATTGGTTAGTTTCATGTGACTTCACCGTTTCTGTTCAAACACAGGTACTTTAAACATGTAAAGGTCTTTTTGGGAGTTTTTCTGTTGGTATTCTCAGCTGCGTTGTTTTTTTTAGAAACAAATCGATTTTGCATTGTGATCACCCAAGAAACTCGATGACCAGTTTGGGTGGAAGGCCAAAAGCCATTTCAGGAGCAAATTGCTTATAGGTTGTGTTTGACCACTAAGCATTCCAAAAAATTCTTCTACGTAGCCATATGGAAAACAACATTTTTCTTTTTTGTTAACATTTACAATCCTACTGGAGTATGTGGCAGCCTGTAAAGGTGAGGACATAAGGGTAGGGGATAATTTGCATGTAATAACTATTTTTAAAAAGAAGGAAATCAAATCTTACATATTTATATAAAAAAAATCTTCTGCATGTTCATTTTCTTCAAGAGGCTGCCTTAATGGTATTTATTAGTATGCCTAACATCTTCACAGATTGTGTTGTCTTCTCACAGCCACCTTTGGTGAAAACCCAGACAGTGACCATCTCCAATTCAACCACTGGAGAGAGAGGCCAGATACCCACCAAGGAAGTGCCCTTGGTCCACACAGAAACCAAGACGATCACCTATGAGGCAGCCAGAGTAAGTCTTGCGTATTTGTAGTGTACCTTTAGCATTCCGAATTAACAGCTTTATATATTAGTCTATGCTTTCTTCTTGAGTTATGTGCTCAGCCAATGCTGTTCTCTGCTTATCAGACCACAATTTCCTGGCTTATGCTTACAGTATTGCAGTAACATTTTGTTTCCAATAGCTTGTATAGTACAACAACAATTTAAAAATCTATCTTAGAATGCTTCTTTGTATGTATTAGTAGTAAATCTAATGTTCTCTTTACAGACAGATGACATTAATAGTGATCAGGATCCTGGCATCCTACTCACTGCTCAAACCATCACCTCAGAGACCACCAGTAGCACCACAACTACTCAGATCACCAAGGTGAGGGTGGTATAGAAAGAAGATCTATATATATATTTATTTTTTTTAATGACCACTTTAGACAGAAATCGAAAGGATATAATTGGATGTAGACAATTTTTTTAAAGTTAGCATTATTTTATAATAATAACTAAATATATGTAACTTTATTCAGGGGCATCTGTTTTCCACACTTTAGTGGCCCAGTGCAGATCAGGACAGGAATAAATGCCCAGATGTGTTTCCTGTCACTCTCCCTTTATGATCCAAATAAAAGGGGAAGATGAAGGAACAAGGGGGAGGGGTGGAAAGAACAAATTGAAAGGAAAAACAAAAGGCAGGGCAAACCAGGTGATGAAGAGATGGGTAATATTGAGGAACAAGGGGATAAAGTCAGATTAGTAAAAAAGCCAGCAGCCTTCTCACTTCTTTTAGAATTCAGTGAAGTGTTATAAGCATCGATTTATGTGCATCAATGCAAAAATAGACCATAAATAACAATTTGAGGGCTTCCATATGTCATATTCTGAACTAAGACCTCTGTTATAGGAACACTGTACACAAAAATGTTTGTCATTTACATGAAAAAGCATTTAAACATGCTGACATTTTTTTATACCTGAAATAATCTAAAGTAAAATCTGTTTACATTAAATTGTGCAATTCATACTAATGTTTATTGGCCTATAGGTGCTACCTACTAATTCTCAATGAACATTAGCAGGAACTAATGTTAAAAAATTTGCATTAGCAGGAAGTGTCTATCAGCCAATGAGCTGTTGTAGGAAGTGCACTGACAGAGTTGTGTTAGTTTTAATTTAAAAAAAACACATGGCTAGATTACGAGTTGTGCGTTAAGGTAAAAAAGCAGCGTTAACAGGTCCTAATGCTGCTTTTTTACGCCCACTGCTATTACGAGTCTTGCAGGTATAAGTGTACCGCACACTTTTTTGGCCTTACCGCAAACCAACTTACATAAATTTCGTAAAGCCTTTTTTCTATGGGACTTGCATAGCGCTGGTATTACGAGTTTGTTCTGGGAGGCCAGAAAGTGAGCGATACAGCCTCTACCGCCATGATTCGTAACGCATTTTAAAGTCAGTAGTTATGAGTTTTACACTACAAAGCTGTAGCATAAAACTCATAACTAAAGTGCTAAAAAGTACACTAACACCCATAAACTACCTATTAACCCCTAAACCGAGGCCCTCCCGCATCGCAAACACTATAATAAAATTTTTAACCCCTAATCTGCTGCTCCGTACATCGCCGCCACTAGAATAAACATATTAACCCCTAACCCCTAAACCACCACACTCCCACCTCACAAACACTAGTTAAATATTATTCACCCCTAATCTGCTGTCTTACATCGCCGCCACCTACCTACATTTATTAACCCCTAATATTCCGCCCCAACTCCGCCGCCACTATACTAAAGTTATTAACCCCTAAACCTAGTCTAACCCTAACTTAAATATAATTTAAATAAATCAAAATAAAATTTCTATCATTAACTAAATAATTCCTATTTAAAACTAAATACTTACCTGTAAAATAAACCCTAAGCTAGCTACAATATAACTAATAGTTACATTGTAGCTAGCTTAGGGTTTATTTTTATTTTACAGGCAACTTAGGTTAGGTTTTATTTTACAGGTAAATTTGTATTTATTTTAGCTAGGTAGTTTGTAAATAGTTAATAACTATTTAGTTACTATTCTACCTAGTTAAAATAAATACAAACTTGCCTGTAAAATAAAAATAAACCCTAAGATAGATACAATGTAACTATTAGTTATATTGTAGCTAGCTTAGGGTTTATTTTATAGGTTTGTATTTAGTTTTAAATAGGAATTATTTAGTTAATGATAGGAATTTGTATTTAGATTTATTTAAATTATATTTGAGTTAGGTGGTGTTAGGGTTAGGGTTAGACTTAGATTTAGGGGTTAATAAATATAATATAGTGGCAGCGACGTTGGGGGCAGCAGATTAGGGGTTAATAAATGTAGGTAGGTTGCGGCGACATTGGTGGAGGGAGATTAGGGGTTAATAAATATAATGTAGGTGTCGGCAATGTTGGGGGCAGCAGATTAGGGGTTCATAAGTATAATGTAGGTGGCGGCGATGTCCGGAGCGGCAGATTAGGGGTTAATAAGTATAATGTAGGTGTCGGTGATGTTGGGGGTGGCAAATTAGGGGTTAATAAGTGTAAGATTAGGGTGTTTAGACTCGGGGTTCATGTTAGGGTGTTAGGTGTAAACATAAAATGTGTTTCCCCATAGGAATCAATGGGGCTGCGTTACTGAGCTTTCCGCTGCTTTTTTGCAGGTGTTAGACTTTTTCTCAGCCGGCTCTCCCCATTGATGTCTATGGGGAAATCGTGCACGAGCACGTATTACCAGCTCACCGCTCACTTAAGCAACGCTGGTATTGGAGTGCGGTATGGAGCACAATTTTGCTCTACGCTCACTTCTTGCCTGTTAACGCTGGGTTTATGAAAACCCGTAATACCAGCGCTGCAGGTAAGCGGTGAGAAAAAACTGCTTGTTAGCACCGCACCCCTCATAGTGCAAAACTCGTAATCTAGGCTATAGCTTTTACTTCTCATTTTCCTTTCTGACTTTCAGACTGTCAAAGGTGGTATCTCAGAAACCCGGATAGAAAAGAGGATAGTTATCACAGGAGATGGGGACCTTGATCATGACCAGGTAAGTGGCTGTTATTAAGATGGAATATAATGAAATACTACATGCATTGCTTAAATGGATATGAAACCCTTTTTTTTCACGATTCAGATAGAGCAGACAATTTTAAGCAACTTTCTAATCTACTCCTGTTATCAATTTTTCTTTGTTTATTTGAAAAAGCACCCTGGGTAGCGCTTGCTGATTGGTGGGTACATTTAGCCACCAATCAGCAAGTGTTACCCAGGTGCTGAACCAAAAATGGGCTGGCTTACATTCCTGCTTTTTCAAATAAAGATACAAAGAGAACGAAGAAGAATTGCTAGTAGGAGTAAATTAGAAAATTGCTTAAAATGTCATGCTCTATCTGAATCAGAAAATAAAAAATTTGGGTTTTCATAACCCTTTAACAGTGAGTTTTTGGCGCTATTAAGCGTATTAAAAATAACCGCAATTTACATGAGAATTTTGGTAAATCATTAAAAAGAGCAATCTGAGGAGTTAGCATTATGCTAGTATTATACATTTTTGTAAAATGAGATTTGACAACCTTTCATAATGGTGGCATGACTTTGTTTTGCCACCAAATGTGTAGCAGACTCCCACGCTCTCCATAGCCCCTCTAACCTCCGGAAGGCACCTGGATAAATGTTGCTGAGCCACAATGGGGTTAGATACAATCGCAATAGTATTTTAGAGTTTAATTCCAAAATTTGTGTAGAAGACAGAAGATTTACGGATATCATTCAAAATTCTGTGCCAGGTTTTAGTCTGACAAGTCACTCTGCCATCTTTGCATACAATATTGAAGGTTATTGTTTGTTTGAACTTACAAGAGTTTATGTGATGGTGATAGTGGTCTGTTGATTGTATCCCCTCTCAGGCAAAGGGATTCAAAAGGGTAGAGGGGTCGCAGCAGGTCAGATTTGTACTTTGAGGTATTAAGAAAATGCTGAAGATGGGCATATTTGATTTAAAAGGCTAATCTGCCTCCTGCAATTTCTACAATTTTTTCTTTTTTAAGCAGTTTACCTCCTTCAGTGAGTTTGGCTAACGAAATAGTAAAATCCCATTTAGCTAATCTTTCACAACCTCTGTTTAACCCTCTTATTCTCTTCGTATTAAGAGGAACTGGAAACATTGATCTCTGGGAAGAAATGCCTTTTATTTGAGGAAAGTATTGATTCCCATCTCTCAAATAAATGCAAGTGCTGAGCCCTGTATGGTTTATAAATTTATTTTGCACATTTTAAACTAGCTTCACCTCTCCGGATTGTTTTTAGAAAGGACTTTTCTTTACAAAAGAACAGGCATTGAGGTAAAGCAATGCAATGTCTTTCCGCCATATTTGTGTGACAAAGTTTTCTCAGTGTCTCAGTACTCAAAACTAGTAAGAGAAATGGAGGATTTAAATTATGAGGAGACGTTGGCCAAATTAGGTCTGTTTACCCTAGAAAAAAGGCTATTGAGAGTTGATATGGTTACTATATACAAATATATTCAATGCCCATATACAGAGTTGGTAGGAGCACTGTTTATTCCAAGGCAATTTTAATCAACTTTCCAATTTACTTCTATTATCAAATTTGCTTCATGCTTTTTTATCGTTTGCCGAACCATGCTTTTTTATAGTTTGCCGAAGGAACAATGACAGCTAGCTGAACACATCTAGTTAGCCAATCACAACAGACAAATGTGTGCAAGCACCAATCAGCAGCTAGCTCCCACTAGTGTAGGATATTGCGTATTATTTTTCAACAAGATATACAAGAGACCAAAGCACATTTGAATATAGAAGTGAATTTAAAAGTGTCTTATATTATACTTTCTATCTCTTTAAGGTGCATCAAAAAACCTCAGATCTATATAAACCCTCCCACCTCTATGTTAATCAGTCTTGTCTTTGCCTCCGCTGGATGTAGATGAAGAATGAAGATGTGCAAGAATTGATTGTTATTTTATTTGATGGTTTCCTGGTTAGGATCATGCAGTTTCCCTCTTCAGTACTGATTTTGTCATGAAGGTCTTATTGGAGTAGGCATTAGCTTATTGTAATACTTTTATTTAAAGGGGATAAATATATTTATTTCTTTTACATGTTTTTTTTTTTTTTGGGGGGGGGACATTTAGTGCATGAATCTTCCTTTGCACTTATTTGACCTTTACCCCACACATGCATGTGTACGTGCGTGCGTTTGCAATGCAGTCTCTCTCATGGTAGTTAGTTCCCCAGCTCATTTCTCAGGGAGCAAGCTTTGCTTATCCACTATGGACTGTTATTTTGACAGATGCAAGTCTGTCGGGCTAGGGTACAGTATGGGGTTCTTGCCTTGCATCTTGTAACGCCGAGCAATTTATAGGTCTCTTCTATTTTGGCCCCAGTTAAAGGGACACTCAAGTCAAATTAAACTTTCATGGTTCAGATAGAGCATGCAATTTTAAAAAAACATTTCCATTTACTTCCATTAACAAAATGTGCACAGTCTTTTTATATTTACACTTTTCAAGTCACCAGTTCCTACTGAGTATGTGCAAGAACTCACAGAATATACAAATATGCATTTGTGATTGGCTGATGGCTGTCACATGATACAAGAGGAGGGAAAAAAGACCATTACTTTGACATTTTTAGAAAATCTACTACTCGCTTGAAGTTCAGAGTAAGTGCTATTACATTGTCTTATCATGCATTTGTTGAATATGCAAATCTACTTTATTTACTGGTCCTTTAAGGATAGAATCATTCCTTCAGTTTCAGTTAGGCAATGTCACAGCTGTGGCATATATCAATCACCAGGGGGAACCAGTTCAAAAAATTCTGGATTCTACAGAGATCCATCGTTGTCCTATATCTGCAGTTCATGTTCCAGAAGTGGACAACTGGGAAGCAGATTTTTTCGCAGATGTCAGACTATCCATCCAGGGGAATGGTCTCTTTATCCAGAAGTATTCAGTAAGATTAGAGTTTTTTGGGAATGCCGGAGCTAGATCTCATGGATTCCAGGTTGAACAATAAGCTTCCTCAGTATTTCTCGAGGTCCAGTGATCCAAGGGCTCTGGAGACAGATTCTCTGAGGATGTCTTGGTTATTTTAGCTGGCTTATGTGTTTCTTTCTCTGGTATTGTTTCCCAGGATAATAATCAAGATCAGGCTAAAGAATGCATCAGTGTTTCTCATAGCTTCAAAGTGGCTTAGAAGAGTTTGGTTTGCAGATCTGGTTCAGATGCCCAGTTGCCAGCCTTGGCCTCTTCCTTTAAGAAGAGATCTTCTGTTTCAAAGCCTCGTTTTTCCATCCAGATTTTTAATCTCTAAACTTGATGGCTTGGAAATTATACAGATAGTTCTTCGTCAGAGAGATTTCTCTGAGTCTGTTGTTAATTCTCTTGTTTTGGCTAGGAAACCTGTTTCCAGACAGATATATTACAAAGTTTGGAAAGCTTTTATTTTTTGCTGTTCTGATCATAATTATTCTTTACATTATTTTAAGATTCTCTGAATTCTTGAGTTTTTTCAGGATGGTTTGCAGGAAGGTCTTTCTGCCAGGTCCTTTAAAAGCTAGATTTCGACCCTCTCTGCTTTTTTCCATAGGAAAATTGCTTATCTTCCTGATGTGCAAAGTTCTGTTCTAGTGGTTTTTACAATTTCCTCCTTTTAACTCTATGCATAAGGTGGATGTTAAGATTATTTCTTGGAAATCTAGAAGAGTGTCTGAATTGTCTGTTCTATCTTGTGATCCTCCTTATCTTATTTTCCATAAGGATAAATTTGTCTTGAGGACTTCTTTTGATTTTTACCTAAGGTTGTTTCTTCTGCAACATTAGTAGGGAAATGTGGTTCCTTCTCTTTGTCCTGATCCAAAGACTCCTTAATAGAGACTTCTTCATATTTTAAATGTTGTCAGGGCTTTGAATTATTATCTTGAGGTTACTAAGATTTCAGACAAACTCCTGATTTGTTTGTTAATTTTCCAGGTAAGTGCAAAGGGCAGAAGGCGTCTTCTGTTGTTCTGGCTTCTTGAATTAAGCAATTGACTCTCAGGATTATGTAAAGGCCTGCATGACTTGTGTGGCCTATAAGACTCCCGATCCTTGTCTCATGGCTTACTCCAACCGTTGTCCATTCCCAAACAAACTTGGACACACATAACCATGGATTTTGTTGTAGACCTCCCTCCTTTTGACCATCATACGGTTATCTGGGTTGTGGAGGATCGATTTTCCAGACATTTTATACCCTTAAACAAGCTACCATCTGCCCAAGAATTATCAACCCTTTTTCTGTTACATGTAGTACGACTACATGGCATTCCCGTGAATATTGTTTCCGACAGAGGACCTCAATTCATCTCTACCTTTTGGAAAGCTTTTTGCAAATTGATTGGAACCACTGTTTCCTTGTCTTCTGGCTAACATCCCCAAACTAATGGGCTAACAGAGAAAGCAAATCAAGATCTCGAAGCCTTTCTCAGAACTTATGTCAATTCTCTTCATACCAATTGGTCTGGATTGTTGCCCCTAGCTGAACTGTCATAGAACACTCATTGGCATTCTTCTCTACGATGTTCTCCATTTCAAGCCGCAGCAGGCTATCAACCTTGTGTCTTTCCTCTTTCCGCTCAGTCTACAGGGGTTCCTGCTGCAGATCAACACTTTACTGATCTCACTACTCATTGGCAACGTATTCGCTCTCAGTTACGTTCAGCTGTCTCCAGATACAAGAGATTTGCTGATCATCATCGAGCTACTGTTCGTGCCTTTTTGGTAGGTGAATGTGTCTGGGTCTCTACTCGACATGTTCTTCTATGTCAACCCTGTCATAAATTAGGGCGTAGGTATATCGGCCCTTACAATGTCCTAAAAATACTGTTTCCTGTTGCCTACAAAGTGGCCTTGCCCAGAACCCTGCGCATACACCCAGTCTTCCACATTTCACTACTCAAGCCTTACATCAAGAACAGATATACTCGACTCAGACTTCCTCCGCTCTTAATTCATGGTGAACCTGAGTATGAAGTTGCTAAGATCCTGGACTCCAGATACAGACGCAGGCAACTGCAGTACCTCGTGCATTGGAAGGGTTACTCTGTGGCAGATCGTTCCTGGATTCCTGCCCGTGATGTGCATGCTCCTTCTTTCATCTTCAGGTTTCATGCTAGTCATCCCTCCAAGCCCAATTTGATTCCCGGAGGTAACCCTTAGGAAGGGAGCTTTGTCACGCCGCTGCTCACTATGGTTGTTGCCATAGACGCGGCGGTGGTGACACGTTGCTATGGCAGTTGACATAGACCCGGAGGTGGTTGTAAGCGTGCAGGGATGACATCATCGCTACACGCTGTCTCTCTCTGCTCGCTTTGTAGTTTCTTCTGTGAGTGGGGCAACCTGAAATAAAACCATTCATTCACATCCATACTCTAAATATGAAATAAATACTAAAATACAATTCCCTTACAATGTGTAGCACATTCTATCAATCACATTATGAATAGTATGATTAAATCAGTTTTACAAATACAATATTTTTTTTGCCCGGTTAGAATTAACAATAATCTGAGATGTATATAACATCACATCAGCATATTCAGAATAATTATACATATGACACAAATTAATTGTTACATATCACACACAATCTTTATGACTACTACTAGGAGTAGTGCTCAAACTTTGCAAATTATTTTCTGGCATATTGTGAGATTTGACTGTTATACATTTGTGACAGATTATAATTTATTAATACACAACGCCTGCTATCTGAGGTCATAAACAAAATGTAGCATATAGCTTTGCAAAACATGTATACTACTGTCTTTAAGATTAAATCATAGTCTTATTATCTGCTTCAAGGCATGCGCACAATCTTATAATCTACTGGTCAGCACTTAGAGACCTATAAGTAGACAATGTTATACTCTTTAAACATAACTGGCTTATGGAGAAAAAAAAATTACTGAAAAACATTGCCCAGTGTGGCAAAACAGATTTAAAATTAAAAAAACTAATATCGAAGCATTCAAAAAAAAGTTACCTATTGTTAAAAAAAAACAAAAAGAGATAAAAAATAAAAATGTGCTTAAAAATACAAAAATGGTAGTGAATAAAAAATGTCCTTAAAAATACAAAAATGTCCTTAAAATACAAAAATGGTAGTGAATAAAAAATGTCCTTAAAAATACAAAAATGATAGTGAAGGGATCCCTCGTTTGGTTCCTTGATAGAAAAGGAACCATATTACAAAAAATAACAATAATTCATTTTACACATATAAAACAGAGACAACACAGAACAAACACAACATAAAAACAGTACGCCACACAAAACATGTTGCTGTTCTCTTTAAATATAACAGCGTTCTTAAATAACTAAATTTGGATTTTGCATTAAATTATCCAATTTAAAATATCTAGTCTTCTCTACAGTAAATGATTTGTGCTTCTTTGGGTGATGGTATAGGTTGCTTCTGTAAGTAATCAGAATTGTTAGTTCATGACATTAATAACACAAACAAAATAACAGACATATAAAACAGTACTTGAAACCATGACTTTTAAAATAAACTGGTTATGATCAATTGTTTGCAAACAATTCATTGTGACTATATTACATTTATGTAACTGAACTGATGAGCTCATCATAAAGTACCACGTGGTCTTTATAAAAAAGGGGGAAATGCATTTCTTTATACTATAAACATTTTATTCATGAATAGCAACCTGTGAATAAAAATAAATAATTACAAAACTCTTAATTTCTAGAAGTAGACTGTACAAAGTTCACTTCTCTTCAAGTAATGGCCCTAAAAAAAAAGAAACATAACATCAATTTAGACATAAATACAAAGTAAATAAATGAAACAAAATAAATCTCTACTTGCCTAAAGTAAAATTCTACCATCACTATACATGGAATACAGGGTAATAGAATGTAGAGAATAGAGACAGATTTCTGCAATCAATTGGCAATATACACAGGCTGAGCTAAATTGAATATCAATAGATGCATTGCCAATTGTGTATAATTAAACAGTGCCCAAAATGGCCAGTTTATGTAAGGTATCTAAAATGGAACATTTGTCCCTTCTTTTTTAGATGGGGGCTCTTTGCAGTTTTGTTGAGATGGGGGCTCTTTGCAAGTTTCCTCCCTAGTAGGTTCTTCTATTATTACTTTCTTTGTTAAAGAAGATATATTCTGTTCCTTTTCACCTTCAAATATAGCACTGTATTTTCCTTCCTTACTTAAATATGATATTTTGTTCTGCCTCCTAAAGTCATTTTTAACCCTGGTATCTCTCATTGATGTCACACATTCCCTTATGATGTGCCCAAACTTTCCACATTTAAAACAATGTCTCAAAAATCTCTGCTTTCCCTGACTCTGTTAGCATAGATATATTATTATGCGTAGCATTCTTATGCTTTGAGTCTTTAAACCAATCTTTAAGTATGTTAACAAAGTTTGTATAGGAGCTGGCATTTTTAAGAGTGATTCTTGTACTACTGTCAATTAATGTGCATTTATTTGCTATAGAATACAGAAAATCTGCATCATCTGGGGACATGTTGTGGCAGTCATAAGTTATCTTATACAGTGCAAGGTACTCAGTGCAAAACAAAATCGGGTCATCTCCTTCCTTTAAAATTGCATTTGCTATGGCACTGGTACCTCTGGCATCACAACAACACATAACATACTGTAATTCCTTTAATCTGTCCCCTGAATTTCCCCAGTTTGCATCAATATCAGGAGTCACTCCTTTATGGGTGCCTACTCGTACCCTTAGCTGTGCAGCTAATTGTGATGGCAACCAGGCCCGAAGCAAAGCACAGGCATCTCTGTTGCCTAAATTATACTGAGTAATAACAGCTTCTAACTTATTAGAAAGGATTACAGGTGGTGTGGAGGTATCAAAGTGACCTAAAATATGACACAAATTATTACGGTCTTGTATTGTAAGGGGGGCAGAGTTACTATGATTATTTACTTTAGTTTGTAATTGGGGGTTACTTTGTCTGCATTCTTTTTGAGGAGTTAGAATAGAGGGGACTTGGTTTAAAATTAACAAAGAACTGTCAGGAATGTTAGGGGTTTGTCCATCTAGTTCTATAGTTCGACTTTCATTACCATCTACTTCTAAAGGACACACATGTGCTAGACTACTCCTGTAACAGTTGCATTTGTCTTGTATCCCCTGTGCTTTAAAAGACAAGATACATTGTTCCTTATTTAAAAGCTGTGATTCAGACTCCCATAAGTCTGCCTTAAGTGATGCAATAACATTTTCTCTCTGCATTTCCTTTTCTTCCATACATGTTACTAATTGCTCTCCCATTACACACCTCACTTCACATTCATTAAGCCTCTCTTCTAGCTCAGCATTCAGTTTAGTAAGTTTGACTATCTCTTCACTCAGTGTATCACACTCACATCTCTTTTCAGAGTGACTAGCAACAGCCATAATAGAATGACCAAGTTTATCCAGCTGTTCTATGATATCAGGTCTTTCTGCCTTCCATTCCAACTCTTTCTGTTCAGCAATCTCTTTCATTCTTAGAAACATACTTACTAAATTACTTAGCTCTCTTTTTTCTATGTCTTTCTGAAACAGTTTTCTACTTAGTTCATTATTGTGCTTTTCACATTGTTTAATTACATTATAAAACTGACATGTCAATGGATCTTCTGTATATGTAATAAATGTGACAGAGGCATATTTTTTTATGTATTTCTCAACCAGTTCCATTCTTACTAACAACACACACACCAGATTCACACAACATACTGTACACAGTATAGATGTACACACAACACACTATACACAGTACAGATGTACACACAACACACTATACACAGTACAGATGTACACACTCACAAGTACACATCTAACATCAACAAACCTTTTGCATTATTAGCCTAAAATCTAGACCTAGAGGGATCTCCTTTTGAGCTGCATGTAAAAAATAAGTATTCACATAGAAACAAGTTGCTAACTAATGTAAGGGAAGGAAAAGGAAGGTGGAAAAGGGGAGAGAGAGAGATGGAAGGGGAGAGGTGAGTGAGAAGAGAGCTTTTTTTTTTTAGCCTACAATGGCAACTAACTTATATAGTCATTCATTCTCTCACATAGCCAAGTCCAGCCCACACTCAGCTATAAATTCTTCAGAGACCAGATGACATCATTAGATCAGGGGGGTAGAATGTGACGTCCTTAGGCTATTGGTGATAGAAACTGAGATAAAATCAGGGCCTTGTAGTTTATGACACCACCTGTGAGATGCTGTTTGTAAGGGTTGTAAAATGTGTTTGTGAATTCTTTTCTTCTTTTGAGGCATTGTTTTGATAGTTTGCTCAGATCTCCAACTGTTTTTTTCCCAAACTTGTCTTGTCAACTCTGAACTGAAAGAAGCTGGTAACTGTAGGTCAGAATCACCAATGCTGTTCTTAATCTGCATTTAACCCTTTAAGTCCTTGATGTTGTAGACAAATGTCCCTTAGCCTTTGAATATCCATTAATGTCCATGGAAATAACAGTCTGATATTAAAGTTAGGTGTGTTCATAAAATACAACAGGTGGTCTCTAATTTAAAGGGACAGTTTACCCAAAAATGTTCTCCCCTTTAATTTGTTCCTAATGATCCATTTTACCTGCTGGATTGTATTACATTTTTATATTAAAGTAGCTCCTTTACCCTTATTTCAGCATTTTAAATAGCTGATTTAGCCCGTGTTATCCACACTTATACTGAAAGTTTCTGTACTTAAGTATAGGCTATTGACAAACTGTGTAAACAAAAAAAAGCAGAAGAAATTACACTCCCAATGTTGTGTAGACGAGAAGTAATACATTCTTAATTTCCCATTGTTCTAAGTATTGGGTTTTGGTTTATAGACATATGTAAGATAAGGAAGCAAGTGTGTGTACACAAAGTGATGTAATAATGAGATCTGATTTTATCTGCCACCTCAAACCATTTTAGTATGTTGCGGTTTCAAAGCACAAAACCAGATATTTTGTATACAGAAATAAGCCTGAAAATGCAATTTCTCATACATTTTATACACTGCAGCTGGTGTAACAGGTCACTAGAAATACATTTAGGGAAAAACTATTTTACAGTATACTGTCCCTTTAATTATGGTAGCAAGAGCAGTGAAGTAGGGCTCAACCTGTCTTGTTCTATGTAAATTAATTTTATATAATAAGGTAAGTTTAGCCGGAAACACGCTATTCTATATATGTTTGTGAAGTTGGCACCCCATGTTTTTAAAAACTGAATAAAAATATACCGTTAGTTTGTGCTGATTTGTGCCGCAAAAATTAACGTTTGTGCTGGTTTGGTTTAGGAGATATTGTGCATTATTTTTTTTATGAAACCCCGCCCACTTTGCACCCCATGTTATTCCATTTAAAAACAAATATACCATTTGTTTGTGCTGCATTTATGCTGATTTGTGCCGCAAAAATGAACGTTTGTGCCAGTTTGGTTTCTGAGATATTGCGCATTATATTTGCTGAAACTCCGCCCACTTTGCACCCCATGTTATTAAATTTCAAAACAAATATACCATTTGTTTATGCTGCAAAAACGAGTGTTTGTGCCTGTTTGGTTTCAGAGATATTGCGCATTATATTTGCTGAAACTCCGCCCACTTTGCACCCCATGTTATTAAATTTTGAAAACAAATATACTATTTGTTTGTGCTGCGTTTGTGCTGCAAAAACGAACGTTTGTGGCACTCTCTGCATCGGCCAGTGATGGTGCCAATCGTTAGTGGGTGGGAGCCATTGTAGGGAGGCGGGTAGGCGGCCCATTGCTGGAGGATATCCGGTAGAGGGGGATATCCGGTAGAGGGGGGCGGGATTGCACGGGCACGGAAGCACGCACGGGGGCGGGAGCGGGTGGGACTGCTACACTATGGAACTTGAAAACTGTAAAGGGATGGAGAGAGAGAAGGGGGGGGGGAATAAATGTAATCCAAGGGAGTGGGTGGTGGTAGGTTATTAAGGGGGGGGGGCAGCTACACTATAGGAAAAATTGGGATTTGAAAAAAAAAAAAGCTAATTGTATGGCAAACTGGGTACTGGCAGACAGCTGCAGCATTTAGCGGCCTTCTAATTGCCGAAAAGTAATGCCAAAGCCATATATGTCTGCTATTTCTGAACAAAGGGGATCCCAGAGAAGTATTTACAACCATTTGTGCTATAATTGCACAAGCTGTTTGTAAATAATTTCAGTGAGAAACCTAAAGTTTGTGAAAAAGTGAACAATTTTTTTTTATTTGATCGCATTTTGCATTGAAATGGTGGCATGAAATATACCAAAATGGGCCTAGATCAATACTTTGGGTTGTCTACTACACTAAAGCTAAAATTAACCCTACAGGCTCCCTACAAGCTCCCTAATTAAACCCTTCACTGCTGTAAATAATTTCAGTGAGAAACCTGAAGTTTGTGAAAAAATTAAGATTTTTTTTTATTTGATCGTATTTAGCGGTGAAATGGTGGCATGAAATATACCAAAATGGGCCTAGATCAATACAGTGGGTTGTCTAAAAATATATATAAACATGTCAAGGAATATTCAGGGATTCCTGACAGATATCAGTGTTACAATGCACTAATTTTGAAAACAAAATGGTTTGGAAATAGCAAAGTGCTACTTGTATTTATTGCCCTATAACTTGCAAAAAAAGCAAAGAACATGTAAACATTGGGTATTTCTAAACTCAGGACAAAATTTAGAAACTATTTAGCATGAGTGTTTTTTAGTGGTTGTAGATGTGTAACAGATTTTGGCGGTCAAAGTTAGAAAAAGTGTGGGGGTTTTTTTCAATTTTTTCATCATATTTTTTTTTTTTTATAGTAAATTATAAGATATGATGAAAAGAATGGTATCTTTAGAAAGTCCATTTAATGGCGAGAAAACGGTATATAATATGTGTGGGTACAGTAAATGAGTAAAAGGAAAATTACAGCTAAACACAAACGCCGCAGAAATGTCAAAATAGCCCTAGTCCCAAACGCTAAGAAAATTGAAAGTGCTGTGCTCACTAAGGGGTTAAGCTATGGTTTGGGCTCCTTCACATCTATTTCGCTTCAATAACCGCATGTATGCCGTATAAACCGGTATATTACCATGTTAATCCCTTAATGCCCAGGGCCAGATTTACATTTCGGGCGCCGTAGGCACAGAGCACACTATACAGAGCGTATCCTCCTCCTTTTCTGTGACCGGCAGCTTCCATGGGGGCAGGGACAAACCCCAGCATAAGCTGCCCAATGAAACGCCTGCCTGTTCTGGACAGGCGTTTCAATGGGCAGCTTACACCAAGGTCCCTCTCTGCCCCCACGGAAGCCGCCGGTCATGGAAAAGAAGGAGGTGCACTCTGAATAGAGTTCTGTATAGAGCGCAGTGCATCCTCCTTGTTGGTGGTGTTCTGTCTAATTAGTTGACAGAAAAACATAATTTATGCTTACCTGATAAATTTATTTCTCTTGTAGTGTATCCAGTCCACGGATCATCCATTACTTATGGGATATTCTCCTTCCCAACAGGAAGTTGCAAGAGGATCACCCACAGCAGAGCTGCTATATAGCTCCTCCCCTAACTGCCATATCCAGTCATTCGACCGAAACAAACAGAGAAAGGAGAAACCATAGGGTGCAGTGGGGACTGTAGTTTAATTAAATTTTAGACCTGCCTTAAAATGACAGGGCGGGCCGTGGACTGGATACACTACAAGAGAAATAAATTTATCAGGTAAGCATAAATTATGTTTTCTCTTGTTAAGTGTATCCAGTCCACGGATCATCCATTACTTATGGGATACCAATACCAAACCTAAAGTACACGGATGATGGGAGGGACAAGGCAGGGATTACGCGGAAGGAACCACTGCCTGAAGAACCTTTCTCCCAAAAACAGCCTCCGAAAAAGAAGCAAAAGTATCAAATTTGTAAAATTTTGAAAAAGTGTGAAGCGAAGACCAAGTCGCGGCCTTGCAAATCTGTTCAACAGAGGCCTCATTTTTAAAGGCCCAGGTGGAAGCCACAGCTCTAGTAGAATGAGCTGTAATTCTTTCAGGGGGCTGCTGTCCAGCAGTCTCATAGGCTAGGCGTATAATACTCCGAAGCCAAAAGGAAAGAGAGGTTGCCGAAGCTTTTTGACCTCTCCTCTGTCCAGAATAAACGACAAATAGGGAAGATGTTTGACGAAAATCTTTAGTAGCTTGTAGTAAAACTTCAAGGCACGGACTACGTCCAGATTATGCAAAAGACGTTCCTTCTTTGAAGAAGGATTAGGACACAATGATGGAACAACAATCTCTTGATTGATATTCTTGTTAGAAACCACCTTAGGTAAAAACCCAGGTTTGGTACGCAGAACTACCTTATATGCATGAAAAATCAGATAAGGAGAATCACATTGTAAGGCAGATAGCTCAGAGACTCTCCGAGCCGAGGAAATAGCCATCAAAAACAGAACTTTCCAAGATAAAAGCTTAATATCAATGGAATGAAGGGGTTCAAACGGAACTCCTTGAAGAACTTTAAGAACCAAGTTTAAGCTCCATGGGGGAGCAACAGGTTTAAACACAGGCTTAATTCTAACCAAAGCCTGACAAAATGCCTGGACGTCTGGAACTTCTGCCAGACGCTTGAGCAAAAGAATAGACAGAGCAGAAATCTGTCCCTTTAAGGAACTAGCTGATAATCCTTTGTCCAAACCCTCTTGGAGAAAGGACAATATCCTAGGAATCCTTACCTTATTCCATGAGTAATTCTTGAATTCACACCAGTAAAGATATGTACGCCATATCTTGTGATAGATTTTCCTGGTAACAGGCTTTCGTGCCTGTATTAAGGTATCAATGACTGACTCGGAGAAGCCACGCCTTGATAGAATCAAGCGTTCAATCTCCATGCAGTCAGTCTCAGAGAAATTAGATTTGGATGATTGAAAGGACCTTGTATTAGAAGGTCCTGTCTTAGAGGCAGAGTCCATGGTGGAAAGGATGACATGTCCACTAGGTCTGCATACCAGGTCCTGCGTGGCCACGCAGGCGCTATTAGAATCACTGATGCTCTCTCCTGTTTGATTTTGGCAATCAGTCGAGGGAGCAGAGGAAACGGTGGAAACACATAAGCCAGGTTGAAGAACCAAGGCGCTGCAAGAGCATCTATCAGCGTCGCTTCTGGGTCCCTGGACCTGGATCCGTAACAAGGAAGCTTGGCGTTCTGGCGAGATCCAACTCTGGTTTGCCCCAACGATGAATCAATTGAGCAAACACCTCCGGATGGAGTTCCCACTCCCCCGGGTGAAAAGTCTGACGACTTAGAAAATCCACCTCCCAGTTCTCCACACCTGGGATATGGATTGCTGACAGGTGGCAAGAGTGAGTCTCTGCCCAGCGAATTATTTTTGAGACTTCTAACACCGCTACGGAACTCCTGGTTCCCCCTTGATGGTTGATGTAAGCCACAGTCGTGATATTGTCCGACTGAAATCTGATGAACCTCAGTGTTGCTAACTGAGGCCAAGCCAGAAGAGCATTGAATATTGCTCTTAACTCCAGAATATTTATCGGAAGGAGTTTCTCCTCCTGAGTCCACGATCCCTGTGCCTTCAGGGAGTTCCAGACTGCACCCCAACCTAGAAGGCTGGCATCTGTTGTTACAATTGTCCAATCTGGCCAAAGGTCATACTCTCGGACAGGTGGACCCAAGACAACCACCAGAGAAGAGAATCTCTGGTCTCTTGATCCAGATTTAGCAGAGGGGACAAATCTGTGTAATCCCCATTCCACTGACTTAGCATGCATAATTGCAGCGGTCTGAGATGTAGGCGCGCAAATGGCACTATGTCCATTGCCGCTACCATTAAGCCGATCACCTCCATACACTGAGCCACCGAAGGGCGCAGAATGGAATGAAGAATACGGCAAGCATTTAGAAGCTTTGATAACCTGGACTCCGTCAGGTAAATTTTCATCTCTACAGAATCTATAAGAGTCCCTAAGAAGGAGACTCTTGTGAGTGGTGATAGAGAACTCTTTTCCACGTTCACTTTCCACCCATGCGACCTCAGAAATGCCAGAACTATCTCTGTATGAGACTTGGCAATTTGAAAGCTTGACGCCTGTATCAGGATGTCGTCTAGATACGGAGCCACCGCTATGCCTCGCGGTCTTAGAACCGCCAGAAGTGAGCCCAGAACCTTCGTAAAGATTCTCGGGGCTGTAGCCAACCCTAAGGGAAGAGCTACAAATTGGTAATGCCTGTCTAGAAAGGCAAACCTTAGGAACCGATGATGATCTTTGTGAATTGGTATGTGAAGGTAGGCATCCTTTAAGTCCACTGTGGTCATGTACTGACCCTCTTGGATCATGGGTAGGATGGTCCGAATAGTTTCCATTTTGAAAGATGTAACCCTGAGGAATTTGTTTAAGATTTTTAGATCCAAAATTGGTCTGAAGGTTCCCTCTTTTTTGGGAACCACAAACAGATTCGAATAAAAACCCTGTCCTTGTTCCGTCCGCGGAACTGGATGGATCACTCCCATTACTAGGAGGTCTTGCACACAGCGTAGGAATGCCTCTTTCTTTATCTGATTTGCAGATAACCTTGAAAGATGAAATCTCCCTTGTGGAGGGGAAGCTTTGAAGTCCAGAAGCTATCCCTGAGATATGATCTCCAACGCCCAGGGATCCTGAACATCTCTTGCCCACGCCTGGGTGAAGAGAAAAAGTCTGCCCCCTACTAGATCCGTCGCCGGATAGGGGGCCGTTCCTTCATGCTGTCTTAGAGGCAGCAGCAGGCTTTCTGGCCTGCTTGCCTTTGTTCCAGGACTGGTTAGGTTTCCAGGCCTGCTTAGATTGAGCAAAAGTTCCCTCTTGTCTTGAAGCGGAGGAAGTTGATGCTGCACCTGCCTTGGAATTTCGAAAGGCACGAAAATTAGACTGTTTGGCCTTTGATTTGGCCCTGTCCTGAGGAAGGGTATGACCCTTACCTCCAGTAATGTCAGCAATAATTTCTTTCAAACCAGGCTGAAGAAGGTCTGCCCCTTGAAAGGAATGTTGAGTAATTTAGACTTTGAAGTCACATCAGCTGACCAGGATTTGAGCCATAGCGCCCTACGCGCCTGGATGGCGAATTCGGAATTCTTAGCCGTTGGTTTAGTCAAATGAACAATGGCATCAGAAACAAATGAGTTAGCTAGCTTAAGAGTTCTAAGCTTGTCAACAATTTCAGTCAATGGAGCTGTATGGATGGCCTCTTCCAGGGCCTCAAACCAGAATGCCGCCGCAGCAGTGACAGGCGCAATGCATGCAAGGGGCTGTAAAATAAAACCTTGTTGAATAAACATTTTCTTAAGGTAACCCTCTAATTTTTTATCCATTGGATCTGAAAAAGCACAACTGTCCTCAACCGGGATAGTGGTACGCTTTGCTAAAGTAGAAACTGCTCCCTCCACCTTAGGGACAGTCTGCCATAAGTCCCGTGTAGTGGCATCTATTGGAAACATTTTTCTAAATATAGGAGGTGGGGAAAAGGGCACACCGGGCCTATCCCACTCCTTACTAATAATTTCTGTAAGCCTTTTAGGTATTGGAAAACATCAGTACTCACCGGCACTGCATAGTATTTATCCAGCCTACACAATTTCTCTGGCACTGCAATTGTGTCACAGTCATTCAGAGCAGCTAATACCTCCCCAAGCAATACACAGAGGTTCTCAAGCTTAAATTTAAAATTAGAAATCTCTGAATCAGGTCTCCCCGAATCAGAGACGTCACCCACAGACTGAAGCTCTCCGTCCTCAGGTTCTGCATATTGTGACGCAGTATCAGACATGGCTCTTACAGTATCTACGCGCTCTGTATCTCGTCTAACCCCATAGCTATCGCGCTTGCCTCTCAATTCAGGCAATCTGGATAATACCTCTGACAGGGTATTATTCATGATTGCAGCCATGTCCTGCAAAGTAATCGCTATGGGCGTCCCTGATGTACTTGGCGCCATATTAGCGTGCGTCCCTTGAGCGGGAGGCGAAGGGTCCGACACGTGGGGAGAGTTAGTCGGCATAACTTCCCCCTCGACAGACCCCTCTGGTGACAATTCTTTTATAGATAAAGACTGATCTTTACTGTTTAAGGTGAAATCAATACATTTAGTACACATTCTCCTATGTGGCTCCACCATGGCTTTTAAACATAATGAACAAGTATCCTCTGTTTCAGACATGTTTGTACAGACTAGCAATGAGACTAGCAAGCTTGGAAAATACTTTAAAGCAAGTTAACAAGCAATATAAAAAACGTTACTGTGCCTTTAAGAGAAA
This sequence comes from Bombina bombina, assembly GCF_027579735.1. Classification (NCBI taxonomy): domain Eukaryota; kingdom Metazoa; phylum Chordata; class Amphibia; order Anura; family Bombinatoridae; genus Bombina; species Bombina bombina. Next base: position 559,673,827 of record NC_069501.1, on the reverse strand, counting down.
CAAATTTTGACAAAATTTGAAATAACAGTGAAAAAAGGCAGTTACACTAACAACATTTTTACAGTGTATGTAACAAGTCAGCAGAGCATTGCACCCACTTGCAAATGGATGATTAACCCCTTAATAACAAAAACAGAATAATAAATGACAAAAACGTTTTTTAAACACAGTCACAACAACTGCCACAGTCTACTGTAATTGTTACCCTCCTCAAACACGACTTTGAAGCCTTTTGAGCCCTTCAGAGATGTCCTGTATCATGCAGAGGGAAGCTGAATGTCTGTCAGTATTTTTATCTGCACAGAAAAGCACTAAAATAGGCCCTTCCCACTCATATTGCAACAGTGGAAAGCTTCAGGAAACTGTCTCTAGGCAGAAATCAAACCAGCCATGTGGAAAAAAACTAGGCCCCAATAAGTTTTGTCACCAAACATATATAAAAACGATTAACATGCCAGCAAACGTTTTATATTACATTTTTATAAGAGTATGCATCTCTATTAATAAGCCTGATACCAGTAGCTATCACTGCATTTAAGGCTTTACTTACATTAATCCGGTATAAGCAGCATTTTCTAGCAAATTCCATCCCTAGAAAAATATTAACTGCACATACCTTATTGCAGGAAATCCTGCACACCATTCCCTCTCTGAAGTTACCTCACTCCTCAGAATATGTGAGAACAGCCATGGATCTTAGTTACTTCTGCTAAGATCATAGAAAATGCAGGCAGATTCTTCTTCTAAATACTGCCTGAGATAAATAGCACACTCCGGTACCATTTAAAAATAACAAACTTTTGATTGAAGAAATAAACTAAGTATAAAACACCACTCTCCTCTTACAACCTCCATCTTTGTTGAGGGTTGCAAGAGAATGACTGGATATGGCAGTTAGGGGAGGAGCTATATAGCAGCTCTGCTGTGGGTGATCCTCTTGCAACTTCCTGTTGGGAAGGAGAATATCCCATAAGTAATGGATGATCCGTGGACTGGATACACTTAACAAGAGAAACCAGCAATTAGGCAGAGTAGGCATGGGAACGGCGCCCCTCTATGGAGGGTGCCGCCTACTCTGCCTCATTTGAAATCTGGCCCTGTTAATGCCACATTAACCTCTCGGGTGCAATGTTAACCCCCTTACATTAAACTTTCTGGTGCAGTGTTAATCACTGGTTTTCTATATTTCCCCTAAAAAACATCCACAAATTGTCTCCATCCAGCACAATAGTGTATTTTTTTTTTTACAATTATTTACTGGGTGCAGACTGAGGATACATGTCATAACATATGTGTAATATCTAAGTAGGCAAAACTACACAGATTAACTAAAATATTATGCGCAATATCCACCAAACCGGCACAAACAGGGTACAAATGAATTTAGTTGTATGTAACATTTAATAACATAAAGTGTAAAGTCAGTGGGGATTGATAACATATAATATGCAGTATCTTCAAAACCAAATCGACACAAACGCAGCACAAACTAATGGTATATTTGTTTTTTAAGTTTAATAACATGGGTGCAAAGTGGGCAGGTTTCATTAAATATAATGCGCAATATCTCCGAAATCAAACCAGCACAAAGATTTGTTTTTGCTGCACAAATGCAGCACAAACAAATGGTATATTTGTTTTTAAAATGTAATAACATTATGTGCAAGTGGGCGGAGTTTCAGCAAATATAATGCACAATATCCTTGAAACCAAACCCGCACAAACGTTTGTTTCTTTCATGTAATTGGCAAGAGTCTATGAGCTAGTGACGTATGGGATACACAATCCTACCAGGAGGGGCAAAGTTTCCCAAACCTCAAAATGCCTATAAATACACCCCTCACCACATCCACAATTCAGTTTTACAAACTTTGCCTCCTATGGAGGTGGTGAAGTAAGTTTGTGCTAAAATTTCTACGTTGATATGCACTTCTCAGCATTTTGAAGCCCGATTCCTCTCAGAGTACAGTGAATGTCAGAGGGATGTGAAGGGAGTATCACCTATTGAATGCAATGGTTTTTCCTCACGGGAGATCTATTTCATAGGTTCTCTGTTATCGGTCGTAGAGATTCATCTCCTACCTCCCTTTTCAGATAGACGATATACTCTCATATTCCATTACCTCTACTGATAACTGTTTCAATACTGGTTTGGCTATCTGCTATATGTGGATGGGTGTCTTTTGGTAAGTATGTTTTCATTACTTAAGAAACTCTCAGCTATGGTTTGGCACTTTATGTATTTATATAAAGTTCTAAATATATGTATTGTACTTACCGTATATTTGCCATGATTCAGGTTTCAGTATATTTCCTTTTGCAGACTGTCAGTTTCATATCTGGGGAATGCATTTTTTTGGAAAATGTATTTCTTACCTGGGGTATAGTCTTTTTTCAGTTGACTGTCATTTTAAATTCATGGGCAGAATTAGGTTTGCGAAGGCGCGAAATGCCAAACTATATTGCATCATTTTTGGCGCAGTTACGTTCGATGACGCAAATTCGTCATTTCCCGCGTCTTTATCGACGCCAAGTCTTTTCACAAGGTTGCGTCTTCAATGACGCAAGTGTGTCATTTCCGGATGTTGTTAGCGCATCATACTTGGCGACAAATATTTTCATTATTTTAAACCCCATTCCTATATGCCTCTTGCCTTTCTTTCTCTATCAGAGGGCTATGCTGTTTGTATTTTTTTCCCATTCCTGAAACTGCCATATAAGGAAATTGATAATTTTGCTTTATATGTTGTTTTTTCTCTTACATTTGCAAGATGTCTCAATCTGATTCTGTCTCAGAATTCACTGTTGGAACCCTGCTGACTGATAACAGTTCTACCAAAGCTAAGTACATTTGTTATAATCTTGTGGAGATTATATCTCCAGCTACGGTTTGTAATAAGTTGTCATGATAAACTTTTACATGCAAAGAATGTGTCCATCAGTAATAGTACATTGCCTGTTGCTGTTCTTTTAACATCTAATGTACAAGATATACCTATGAATTTATAAGAATTTATTGCTGATTCTATTCAGAAGACTTTGTCTGCCATCCCGCCTTCTAATAAATGTAAAGGTCTTTTAAAACTTCTTATAAAGTTGATGAAATTTCAAATGACCGACAACATACTGAATTATCCTCCTCATTTTGGCCTCTGTTGAAGAGAGAACCATTCATTTGCTTCCAGACAGACAATATCACAACTGTGGCATATGTCAATCATCAAGGTGGGACTCACAGTCCTCAAGCCATTAAAGAAGTATCTTGGATACTTGCTTGGGCGGAATCCAGCTCCTGTCTAATCTCTGTGGTGCATATCCCAGGTGTAGACAATTGGGAAGCGGATTATCTCAGTCGTCAGACTGTACATCTAGGAGAGTGGTCTCTCCATCCAGATGTGTTTTCTCAGATTGTTCAGATGTGGGGTCTTCCAGAGATAGATCTGATGGCCTGTCACCTAAACAAGAATCTTCCCAGGTACCTGTCCAGGTCCAGGGATGTTCAGGCGGAAGCAGTGGATGCGATAACCATTTCATGGAATTATCATCCTGCTTACATCTTCCCGCCTCTAGTTCTTCTTCCAAGAGTGATTTCCAAAATCATCATGGAACAATCGTTTGTGTTGCTGGTGGCTTCAGCATGGCCACTCAGGTTTTGGTATACGGATCTTGTTCAGATGTCCAGTTGCCAACCTTGGCCAATTCTGTTAAGGCCAGACCTACTGTCTCAAGGTCTATTTTTCCATCAGGATCTCAAATCATTAAATTTGAAGGTATGGAAATTGAACGCTTAGTACTAAGTCATAGAGGTTTCTCTGACTCAGTGATTAACACTATGTTACAAGCTCGTAAATCTGTTTCCAGAAAGATTTACTATCGAGTTTGGAAGACTTACATTTCATGGTGTTCTTCCCATAAATTTTCTTGGCATTCTTTTAGAATTGCTAGAATTTTACAGTTTCTTCAGGATGGTTTGGATAAAGGTTTGTCCGCAAGTTCCTTGAAGGGACAAATCTCTGCTCTTTCAGTTTTATTTCACAGAAAGATTGCTAAACTTCCTGATATTCACTGTTTTTTACAGGCTTTAGTTCGAATTAAGCCTGTCATTAAATCAATTTCTCCTCCTTGGAGTCTCAATTTGGTTTTGAAGGCGTTACAGGCTCCTCCCTTTGAGCCTATGGATTCTTTGGACATTAAACTACTTTCTTGGAAAGTGTTGTTCCTTTTGGCTATCTCTTCTGCTAGAAGAGTTTCTGAGCTATCTGCTCTTTCTAGTGAATCTCCTTTTCTGATTTTTCATCAGGATAAGGCGGTTTTGCTGACTTCTTTTCAATTTTTACCTAAGGTTGTGAATTCTAACACCATTAGTAGAGAAATTGTTGTCCCTTCCTTGTGTCCTAATCCAAAGAATTATTTGGAAATATCCTTACATTCTTTGGATGTGGTAAGAGCTTTGAAATATTATGTTGAAGCTACTAAAGTGTTCTTCAGGCACCTGTTTCAGTTTGATTCTTCTGCTGATGTTTTAAGTTTTTCTTATCATTAAAGAATAAACTTATACTTTGGGTTGTGGATTATTTTTTCAGCAGAAAATGGCTGTATTTTATTTTTTATCCCTCCCTCTCTAGTGACTCTTGCATGGAGTTCCACATCTTGGGTATTTGATATCCCATACGTCACTAGCTCATGGACTCTTTCCAATTACATGAAAGAAAACATAATTTATGTAAGAACTTACCTGATAAATTCATTTCTTTCATATTGGCAAGAGTCCATGAGGCCCACCCTTTTTTTCTTTTTCTTTTTTTTTTGTGGTTATGATTTTTTTGTATAAAGCACAATTATTTCCAAATTCCTTTGTTGATGCTTTATTACTCCTTTCTTTATCACCCCACTTCTTGGCTATTCGTTAAACTGAATTGTGGGTGTGGTGAGGGGTGTATTTATAGGCATTTTGAGGTTTGGAAAACTTTGCCCCTCCTGGTAGGATTGTATATCCCATACGTCACTAGCTCATGGGCTCTTTCCAATATGAAAGAAATGAATTTATCAGGTAAGTTCTTATATAAATTATGTTTTTTGCAGCACAAACAAATGGTATATTTGTTTTTAAAATTTAATAACATGGGGTGCAAAGTGGGCGGAGTTTCAGCAAATATAATGCGCAATATCTCTGAAAACAAACCCGCACAAACATTAGTTTTTGCAGCACAAATCAGCACAAACAAATGGTATATTTATTTTTAAAATGGGGTGCAAAGTGGGCGGAGTTTCAGCAAATATAATGCGTAATATCTCAGTTTTTACAAACATGGGGTGCCAACTTCACAGAGAGTAAATAGCTATGTTGATAATTTATTATGCAGCTGTAGTCAACTGTGAATTTAGTTAAAAGCACAGTGACCATTGATTAACTATCTTTGACCTGTGAGTTGTATTGAGTTGAATAAAGTCACATCAGAAGTCACATCAGTAGCATTAGAAGTGAATTTATTGTGCTTGTTTTTGCCACAAGAGAACTCTTATTAAACTATGTCTAATGTCAACCTCTCTCTTCGCTTTAGGTCTTGGTCCAAGCAATTAAGGAAGCAAAAGAGCAACACCCAGACATGTCAGTCACCAAGGTGGTGGTTCACCAGGAAACAGAGATAGCAGAGGAGTAACCATCCAAGGTAGGAAATGACTTCATAATATCAAGTGCAAAAAAGTGATACCATAAAATGTTACTTCATTGCAACAAATTATTCAGAGTCCCAAGAGAGATGGATTCCTCAAAAGCAAAGAAGAAAAAAAAAAAGTGTAATACTGATTAAAAGGGACGTTTATTTCAGAAACAGGTAAGTAGTGCTTACTAACATTGAGCTACATTAGCCCATTTTTTCACAATCCAAGTATGGTTAGACATATTAATATGAATCAGTATTTATGGGATACATATAAAGACAAACAAACAAGCGGTGTGCACATTCTTACCCCAGTGATGCAATGTAGCAGCCGGCACATAGAGTGGGGATGACGTAAGCCACTCTTTGTGCTGAAAACGGCGTCATCGTCCAAACTGCCAATCATAAATATACTTCCAAAAGTCTTATGCACCAAACCTCACAGGCAGGCCAGGCTTTATAATAAATGCCAAATGTTTATTTCTTCTTACTCATAACAAGTATAAAACACAGCTACAAACGACCGCAAGGACATTGAAGCATGGAATGGAGACCGGGCTCCTATGCAGATATGTTTTGTGCATACACGCACTTGTTCACTGCTCTTAGGAGCAACAGTCTCTCCTAGTTTAAATGGACAAATATTTAAAGACACAATGCATATTTAGCAATATATATTTGTATCCATTCCATGCAGCAATTGAGTATTCTATTAAAGAGATAGAAGTCACATTTACCTAATTAGACAAAAAAGCATATCATTAATATTTGTTAAATCCCCTAACATGTTATTAACATCTATTCTTTAAATAAAGGGTAATTCTTAATATTAGGTTATATTCATTAGGAACAGGGGCGAAACTACAGGGGGTGCAGAGGTCACAAATTGCGACTGGGCCCCCAAGGGTGGGGGCCCAGTTTAAAAAAAATAAAACATTGACCTGCCACTGCCTGCACTAATATCATGTGAGTGTGACATGATGCTTCACTAGTGTCTCTGACAACAGGGGTTAGTCTTTCTGTTTTACCGATTGGTGTTTATGTGTGTGTGTGTGTATGAATGTATGTATGTGTAAAAGTGTAATACTGATTAAAAGGGACGTTTATTTCAGAAACAGGTAAGTAGTGCTTACTAACATTGAGCTACATTAGCCCATTTTTTCACAATCCAAATATGGTTAGACATATTAATATGAATCAGTATTTATGGGATACATATAAAGACAAACAAACAAGCGGTGTGCACATTCTTACCCCATGTTGGGGGAGCTGTTTGGGGTGCAGTTAAGAACTCTGCAATTTTCAGGATTCTTCAAGCTTGGCCTCTGTTGAAAAGAGAGTCTCATCTCCATTTCCAGACAGACAGTGTCACAGCTGTAGCTTATGTCAAATTGACAGTTCCCTAGCAATGATGGAAGTGACTCAAATTATCTCATGGGCAGAAACCAATTCCTGTCTAGTCTCTGCAATTCATATTCCAGGGGTGAACAATTGGTAGGCAGCCCTTCTCGGTCATCAATCTCTTCATATAGGGGAGTGGTCTCTTTTCCAGAATGTGTTCAATCAGATTGTGGATCTTTGGGGTCTCCCAGAGATAGATCTGATGGCCTTTCATTTAAACAACAAACTTCCCAGGTACTTTGTGAGATCCAGGGATCCTCAGGCAGAGATAGTAGTTCCTTGGTCATTTCAGCTTGCTAATCTGTTTCCTCCTCTGGTACTTCTTCCCAGAGGTATTTCCAAGATAAGCCTTGAGAAATCTTAGTAATCCTGATTGCCCCAGCGTGGCTTTTCAGGATTTGGTATGCAGATCTGGTTCATATGTCCAGCTGCCCTCCTTGGCCTCTGTCTCAAGGTTCGTATTTATATCCAGATCTCAAGTCTCTGAACTTGAAGGTATGGAAGGCCTTTATTACTTGGTGTATAGATCATGGTTTTTCCTGGCATTCTCTCATAATTCCTAGGATTTGGCAGTTCTTACAGGATGGTCAGGATAAGGGCCTATATGCCAGTTCTCTGAAGGGGCAGATTTCTGCTCTTTCAGTTTTGTTCCTTAGGAAGATTATTAATCTTCCTGATATTCATGGTTTTGTTCAGGCTCTGGTCTGTATTAAACCTGTAATAAAGCCAATTTCACCTCCATGGAATCTTAACTTGGCATTAAGGGTTTTTGCAGGATCCTTCTTTTGAACCTATGCATAATGTGGATATTACACTACTTTATTGGAAAGTGGTATTTCTTTTGGCAATCTGCTAGAAGAGTTTGGACTTCTTTAGATTTTTTGCCTAAGGTTGTTTCTTCTGAAATTGGTGTTCCTTCTTTGTGTGCTACTAAGGACTTTAGACAAACTTTGCACGCATCCTCGAAGGAATGTTGGTTGTGCGCGCAGCCAAAAGAATCCACCTGGATGCAGCTTACGCCTCATCCAGGTGGATAGAAGAAGGTGGATTCTTTCACCACCCTGCCATTTCTTCTGTTAAGTGTGATCAGTCCACGGGTCATCATTACTTCTTGGATATTACTCCTCCCCAACAGGAAGTGCAAGAGGATTCACCCAGCAGAGCTGCATATAGCTCCTCCCCTCTACGTCACTCCCAGTCATTCTCTTGCACCCAACGACTAGATAGGATGTGTGAGAGGACTATGGTGATTATACTTAGTTTTATATCTTCAATCAAAAGTTTGTTATTTTAAAATAGCACCGGAGTGTGTTATTATCTCTCTGGCAGAGTTTGAAGAAGAATCTACCAGAGTTTTTGTTATGATTTTAGCCGGAGTAGTTAAGATCATATTGCTGTTTCTCGGCCATCTGAGGAGAGGTAAACTTCAGATCAGGGGACAGCGGGCAGATGAATCTGCATAGAGGTATGTAGCAGTTTTTATTTTCTGACAATGGAATTGATGAGAAAATCCTGCCATACCGATATAATGTCATGTATGTATACTTTACACTTCAGTATTCTGGGGAATGGTACTTCACTAGAATTACACTGTAAGAAATACATAAAGCTGTTTAATAACTAGAGATTATGTTTAACGTTTTTGCTGGAATGTAAAATCGTTTTCATTTGCTGAGGTACTGAGTGAATAAATGTTTGGGCACTATTTTTCCACTTGGCAGTTGCTTAATCTGTTTTCTGACAGTTTCTGTTCTCCCTCACTGCTGTGTGTGAGGGGGAGGGGCCGTTTTTTGGCGCTTTTACTACGCATCAAATATTTCAGTCAGCAACTCATTGTATTCCCTGCATGATCCGGTTCATCTCTACAGAGCTCAGGGGTCTTCAAAACTTATTTTGAGGGAGGTAATTTCTGTGATTTCTGTGAGAATTATAGTTTGACTGAGATAAAAAACGTTTATTCTGTAATTTGTTTCCTGCTTTCAGAATTTGTTATCTTTGCTAATGGGATTAAACCTTTGCTAAAGTTGTGTTGTTTACAAGGATTGAGGCTATAACTGTTTCAATTTATTAATTTTCAACTGTCATAAATCTTCTGTGCTTCTTAAAGGCACAGTACATTTTAATATTATTCTAATTGAATTGTATTTCCAAGTTGCAAGTTTATTTGCTAGTGTGTTAAACATGTCTGATTCAGAGGATGATACCTGTGTCATTTGTTGCAATGCCAAAGTGGAGCCCAATAGAAATTTATGTACTAACTGTATTGATGCTACTTTAAATAAAAGTCAATCTGTACAAATTGAACAAATTTCACCAAACAACGAGGGGAGAGTTATGCCGACTAACTCGCCTCACGTGTCAGTACCTACATCTCCCGCTCAGAGGGAGGTGCGTGATATTGTAGCGCCGAGTACATCTGGGCGGCCATTACAAATCACATTACAGGATATGGCTACTGTCAGTGGCGGCTGGTGACTTTTGAAGATGGGGGAGCACTAGCCCCGCCCCTCGGATGGCTCCGCCCATTTTAATGTGTGTGTGTGTATATATACATACATACACACACACACACTCTGCCAGTTACCTTAACACATCCTTATGTACAAGGTGAGGACAGTGTGTTATGTGAATTACTGTGTTATTAAAGTCTGTGTGTGAGGTATGTACATAACTAACCTGTGTATATTGAAAGACAAGAGCACCACATACACCCTGCAGTTACCATATATATATATATAAAATATTATATATATATATATACTGGGTACAAGAGTCCTGTCACTGGGGCAGTATAAGGACATATATATATATATATATATATATATATAGTCCTTATACTGCCCCAGTAATTTACTTTAATCATCAAATTTGCTTTGTACTCTTTGTATTCTTTGTTTAAAGCTAAACTTAGGCTCATATGCTAATTTCTAAGACCTTGATATGATATATAATATTTGACTCCCAACAGAAAGCTAAAGCTATTGACATCCATAAAAAAGGAGAGGAACATTTCTCTATAGTTAGTAAAAATAAAAATAATTTTATATTTTATCTGAGACTAAGTAAGTGACTGATGATGAACCTGCTGCCTGTATGAAAATCATACAGGCTCATCCTCACTCACTCACCCAATCTCAGATATAATAATAAAAGATTTTTCTTTCTACTAACTTCAGAAGTCTTTATGTGTGTCTTTTTATTTAAAGTTAGGTTTAGAGAGGTGTGAGGAAGGAGTGCAGTGGTGTCAAAAATGTCACTTTAAATAAAAATAATCTTGTTATAGTAATAGTCCAGACAGACTCTCTGGATGATGATTTTATATATATATATATATTTATATATATGAGCCAGAGTTTGGCTTTTTGGACTGTGTACATATAAAATAATATATAAACAATCTATATTGATAAAATCACAGAGAGTCTGGACTATTACTATAACAAGATTATTTTTATTTAAAGTGACATTTTTAGCACCACTGCAGCCCTTCCTCACACCTTTCTAAACCTCACTTTAAATAAAAAGACACACATAAAGACTTAATGTGGGGGGAAATGCATATACAGGGAACCAAATGCTTTGAGATGGAAGCATTAATAGAGCTAAAAGTTTTAGAGGCATCATTATATAGCAAAACATCTTTATAATCAGTAGGGTCAGATGAAGAAGGGGTTAATATATGTTCTTATATAGGAACCCCAAGCCCCCCTCCTCCCCAGCAATTACTTTTGTGATTTACTTTCTGGTGCCTGACATCTGTGAGATAAGAAGCACACAAGCTAACCCTCCATGTCAGCTAGTTCTAACAAGCAGATTTCCCTGCAGTGAATAATATGCTTTGTATTGTAGGTTGATATTTATATACAACTAGTAGTAAGGGAGATAACATGCAGCACTGAGGTGGAAAGGAGAAATAAGAGCAGGGGGAAGAAGCACTTATGGACACTGATTTTTTTCCATGAAGGTAGCTAAACACTGAGTGGAAAGGAATTTATGTAAAAGAGCTACTCACAGCTAAATCCATGGTTTCCTCTCACTCCAGCTCCACCCACATCCTTCATGCTTCATGCCACACAGCACAACACACGGTGTAAAACAGTTTCAAGCACCGGGTGTTATGCTGGGGGAGGTCAGAGGATCTCTTTGATTTTACTTAAGTGAAATGACCTGCCTGTTGCAGCTGCCACCACAGCACTAACCATACTGTGTCCTGAGCAATAAAAAAAGACTGTTTAACTAGCCGATCAGCTATACAAAAAAACAATGAAGCAGTGCGTTCAGCTGCCCTGTTTATCAGCCCCTAAAATGTCCCTGTCCTCCTCCTCCAACTGAGCGGCTCCTGTGCTGCAGCTGCCTATGTCTGGTCACTGGTGTGTGTGAGACTGAGTGTATGCACGGCTTGCTGTGTCCCAATGCCAAAATATATTTTTGATAGATCATCCGATCATGGTGCAATCCCTCTATACTAATAGCAGGCACTTTACTTACTGAGATGTCAGACATCAGGACTCAACAACTCCGGAGGAACTCAGTTGCCCACACCCAAAATACCAGCCAGTTAAGCATCTGCAAAAGTAATTATGCTATCATACCTGCCTTTTTATTATTTATAATATTATGACGATTCAGTATTTGCATTTTTTTGCCTTGAAGACTACAAGGCAAAAAAATGCAAATACTGAATCACCATAATATTATAAGTAATAAAAAGGCAGATATGATAGCATAATTACTTTTGGAAATGCTTGGCTGGCTGGTATTTTGGCAGTTGGGCACTGGCCTGGGTGTGGGCACCTGTGTTCCTTCAGAGTCGAGTCCTGATGTCTGACATCTCAGTCTGTCTCCAGTCACTAAAGTTTGGTCCCTGACCGTCCCTCTCTCTCACTCAGCAGCAATGACAGTGACACACATGCCACATGGAAAAACTCACTCGGCAGGCAGTCAGGCACTCAGTCTTTCTTCAGCTACCTCCTCTTCAGTAGTTCCCGCCAGCAGCCGATAAGATGACGCCCAATGTCACGCCTTTCTGTGTTTGAAGCCCACGATGCTCCTCCTCCCACACACAGCTCTTAGTGTGCGAGTGTCACATGACAGCTGGCTCTCGCACACTAAGAGCTGTGCTCCTTAAGAAGGCTATGGGCTGGCCTGTAGGTGGCGCTGCAGTCAATGCAGTTTTAAAGTGGAATGGGCTTTTGCCTATATTTCTATCTATCGCACTGCACAGCATGTGCGATAGATAGAAGTATTAGGCAAAAGACCATTCCACTTTCAGCCTAAATAATTAAAATCTTCAATTTTACATGGTTTTAGTAAAAACTGCAGTGGAGCCTGGAGGATTTTTTTATTAAAATCAGCAAAAAAAGGTTTAAAAATTTATTTTTATTTTTTTATTTCTCACTCTTTTTTTGTTTTTTTTTTGTTCATCAGGGGTCAGAGTGTTCATCAGGGGTCAAGGGGGCTCACGTGCTCAAGTGCTCCTATAGAGGAGCCTCCACTGGCTACTGTTATGACTGAGGTTTTGGCTAAATTACCAGAACTAAGAGGTAAGCGTGATCACTCTGGGGTGAGAACAGAGTGCGCTGATAATATTAGGGCCATGTCAGACACTGCGTCACAGGTGGCAGAACATGAGGACGGAGAACTTCATTCTGTGGGTGACGGTTCTGATCCAAACAGACTGGATTCAGATATTTCAAATTTTAAATTTAAACTGACCTCCGTGTATTACTAGGGGAGGTGTTAGCGGCTCTGAATGATTGTAACACAGTTGCAATACCAGAGAAAATGTGTAGGTTGGATAAATATTTTGCGGTACCGACGAGTACTGAGGTTTTTCCTATACCTAAGAGACTTACTGAAATTGTTACTAAGGAGTGGGATAGACCCGGTGTGCCGTTCTCACCCCCTCCGATATTTAGAAAAATGTTTCCAATAGACGCCACCACAAGGGACTTATGGCAAACGGTCCCTAAGGTGGAGGGAGCAGTTTCTACCTTAGCTAAGCGTACCACTATCCCGGTGGAGGATAGCTGTGCTTTTTCAGATCCAATGGATAAAAAGTTAGAGGGTTACCTTAAGAAAATGTTTGTTCAACAAGGTTTTATATTGCAACCCCTTGCATGCATTGCGCCGATCACGGCTGCAGCGGCATTCTGGATTGAGTCTCTGGAAGAGAACATTGGTTCAGCTACTCTGGACGACCTTACGGACAGGCTTAGAGTCCTTAAACTAGCTAATTCTTTCATTTCGGAGGCCGTAGTACATCTTACTAAACTTACGGCGAAAAATTCAGGATTCGCCATTCAGGCACGCAGGGCGCTGTGGCTAAAATCCTGGTCAGCTGATGTTACTTCTAAGTCTAAATTGCTTAATATACCTTTCAAAGGGCAGACCTTATTCGGGCCCGGGTTGAAAGAGATTATCGCTGACATTACAGGAGGTAAAGGCCATGCCCTGCCTCAGGACAAAGCCAAAGCCAAGACTAGACAGTCTAATTTTCGTTCCTTTCGTAATTTCAAAGCAGGAGCAGCATCAACTTCCTCTGCACCAAAGCAGGAAGGAGCTGTTGCTCGCTACAGACAAGGCTGGAAACCTAACCAGTCCTGGAACAAGGGCAAGCAGACTAGGAAACCTGCTGCTGCCCCTAAAACAGCATGAATTGAGGGCCCCCGATCCGGGATCGGATCTAGTGGGGGGCAGACTTTCTCTCTTCGCCCAGGCTTGGGCAAGAGATGTTCAGGATCCCTGGGCGCTAGAGATAATATCTCAGGGATACCTACTGGACTTCAAATACTCTCCTCCAAGAGAGAGATTTCATCTGTCAAGATTGTCAACAATCCAGACAAAGAAAGAGGCGTTTCTACGCTGCGTACAAGAGCTCTTGTTAATGGGAGTAATCCATCCAGTTCCACGATCGGAACAGGGACAGGGGTTTTACTCAAATCTGTTTGTGGTTCCCAAAAAAGAGGGAACTTTCAGACCAATCCTGGACTTAAAGATCCTAAACAAATTCCTAAGAGTTCCATCGTTCAAGATGGAGACTATTCGGATAATTTTACCTATGATCCAAGAGGGTCAGTACATGACCACTGTAGATTTAAAAGATGCTTACCTTCACATACCGATTCACAAAGATCATTATCGGTACCTAAGGTTTGCCTTCCTAGACAGGCATTACCAGTTTGTGGCTCTTCCATTCGGATTGGCTACAGCTCCAAGAATCTTCACAAAGGTTCTGGGTGCTCTTCTGGCGGTACTAAGACCGCGGGGAATCTCGGTAGCTCCTTACCTAGACGACATTCTGATACAAGCTTCAAGCTTTCAAACTGCCAAGTCTCATACAGAGTTAGTGCTGGCATTTCTAAGGTCACATGGATGGAAGGTGAACGAAAAGAAAAGTTCACTCGTTCCACTCACAAGAGTTCCCTTCCTGGGGACTCTTATAGATTCTGTAGAAATGAAGATTTACCTGACAGAGGACAGGCTAACAAGACTTCAAAGTGCTTGCCGCACCCTTCATTCCATTCAACACCCGTCAGTGGCTCAATGCATGGAGGTAATCGGCTTAATGGTAGCGGCAATGGACATAGTACCCTTTGCACGCTTACACCTCAGACCACTGCAACTGTGCATGCTAAGTCAGTGGAATGGGGATTACTCAGACTTATCCCCTTCTCTGAATCTGGATCAAGAGACCAGAAATTCTCTTCTATGGTGGCTTTCTCGGCCACATCTGTCCAGGGGGATGCCATTCAGCAGACCAGACTGGACAATTGTAACAACAGACGCCAGCCTTCTAGGTTGGGGTGCCGTCTGGAATTCTCTGAAGGCTCAGGGACAATGGAGTCAGGAGGAGAGTCTCCTGCCAATAAACATTCTGGAATTGAGAGCAGTTCTCAATGCCCTCCTGGCTTGGCCCCAGTTGACAACTCGGGGGTTCATCAGGTTTCAGTCGGACAACATCACGACTGTAGCTTACATCAACCATCAGGGAGGGACAAGAAGCTCCCTAGCTATGATGGAAGTATCAAAGATAATTCGCTGGGCAGAGTCTCACTCTTGCCACCTGTCAGCAATCCACATCCCGGGAGTGGAGAACTGGGAGGCGGATTTCTTAAGTCGTCAGACTTTTCATCCGGGGGAGTGGGAACTTCATCCGGAGGTCTTTGCCCAAATACTTCGACGTTGGGGCAAACCAGAGATAGATCTCATGGCGTCTCGACAGAACGCCAAGCTTCCTCGTTACGGGTCCAGATCCAGGGATCCAGGAGCAGTCCTGATAGATGCTCTGACAGCACCTTGGGACTTCAGGATGGCTTACGTGTTTCCACCCTTCCCGTTGCTTCCTCGATTGATTGCCAGAATCAAACAAGAGAGAGCATCAGTGATTCTAATAGCACCTGCGTGGCCACGCAGGACTTGGTATGCAGACCTGGTGGACATGTCATCCTGTCCACCTTGGTCTCTACCTCTGAAACAGGACCTTCTGATACAGGGTCCCTTCAAACATCAAAATCTAACTTCTCTGAAGCTGACTGCTTGGAAATTGAACGCTTGATTTTATCAAGACGTGGGTTTTCTGAGTCAGTTATTGATACCTTAATACAGGCTAGGAAACCTGTTACCAGAAAGATTTACCATAAGATATGGCGTAAATACCTATATTGGTGTGAATCCAAAGGTTACTCTTGGAGTAAGGTTAGGATTCCTAGGATATTGTCTTTTCTACAAGAAGGTTTAGAAAAGGGTTTATCTGCTAGTTCATTAAAGGGACAGATCTCAGCTCTGTCCATTCTGTTACACAAACGTCTGTCAGAAGTTCCTGACGTCCAGGCTTTTTGTCAGGCTTTGGCCAGGATTAAGCCTGTGTTTAAAACTGTTGCTCCACCATGGAGTTTAAACCTTGTTCTTAATGTTTTACAGGGCGTTCCGTTTGAACCCCTTCATTCCATTGATATAAAGTTGTTATCTTGGAAAGTTCTATTTTTAATGGCTATTTCCTCGGCTCGAAGAGTCTCTGAATTATCAGCCTTACATTGTGATTCTCCTTATTTGATTTTTCATTCGGATAAGGTTGTCCTGCGTACTAAACCTGGGTTCTTACCTAAGGTAGTTACTAACAGGAATATCAATCAAGAGATTGTTGTTCCTTCTTTATGTCCAAATCCTTCTTCAAAGAAGGAACGTCTACTGCACAACCTGGATGTAGTCCGTGCTCTAAAATTTTACTTACAGGCAACTAAGGAATTTCGACAAACGTCTTCTCTGTTTGTCATTTACTCTGGGCAGAGGAGAGGTCAAAAAGCTTCCGCTACCTCTCTTTCTTTTTGGCTTCGTAGCATAATTCGTTTAGCTTATGAGACTGCTGGACAGCAGCCTCCTGAAAGAATTACAGCTCATTCTACTAGAGCTGTGGCTTCCACTTGGGCCTTCAAGAATGAGGCCTCTGTTGAACAGATTTGCAAGGCTGCAACTTGGTCTTCGCTTCATACTTTTTCCAAATTTTACAAATTTGACACTTTTGCTTCATCGGAGGCTATTTTTGGGAGAAAGGTTCTTCAGGCAGTGGTTCCTTCTGTATAAAGAGCCTGCCTATCCCTCCCGTCATCCGTGTACTTTTGCTTTGGTATTGGTATCCCAGAAGTAATGATGACCCGTGGACTGATCACACTTAACAGAAGAAAACATAATTTATGCTTACCTGATAAATTCCTTTCTTCTGTAGTGTGATCAGTCCACGGCCCGCCCTGTTTTTAAGGCTGGTAAATATTTTTTAATTTATACTCCAGTCACCACTTCACCCTTGGCTTTTCCTTTCTCGTTGGTCCTTGGTCGAATGACTGGGAGTGACGTAGAGGGGAGGAGCTATATGCAGCTCTGCTGGGTGAATCCTCTTGCACTTCCTGTTGGGGAGGAGTAATATCCCAGAAGTAATGATGACCCGTGGACTGATCACACTACAGAAGAAAGGAATTTATCAGGTAAGCATAAATTATGTTTTTCTGAATCCACCTGAATGCAGTGTAGGCAAATCCGAAGCCTTAAAAAACAGACAAAAAAAAAACCACGTAACTGCCCGCACGAAATAACGAAAAAACATGTAACCGCCCGCACAAAATAACAAAAAAACTAACCCCCGGCATGAAGTATAACAAAAAAAAAACTTAAATCTCGCACAAAGTATTAACAAACACCTAAACCGCAAACCCCCACATCGCAAAATAATAAAGTATTTAACCCCTAATAAGTCCCCCTAACAGTAAACCCCCCTCCATCCACCAAACCCCACAAAATAAAAAATAAAAACCTTAACTACCCATTGCCCCTAAAGAGGCATTTGTATGGGCATTGCCCTTAAAAGGGCATTCAGCTCTTTTAAAGCCCATTAAATTCCTAAACTTAAAAAAAATATATATATATCCTTAGACTAAGTCCAAATAGGTACTCACTGTTCCTGAAGTCCGGCGGAGAAGGTCTTCTTCCAGGCGGCTCCATCGTCTTCTATCTTCATCCGGAGCGAAGGCGCAGAGCTGGCTTCCCCGTTGCACGGATCCTGAGCGGCGGTCCTCAGCAGCGTGAGGCTCCTCTTCATGCGAACGTCCGTCGCACACTGAAGATTGAATGCAAGGTACCCTATATTTATTGAGGTACCTTACATTCCTATTGGCTGAAATTTTGAAATCCGCCAATAGGAGGATGAGAGCTACTGAAATCTGGTTGGTTTGAACCAAATTGAATGCAGTACCTTGCATTCAATCTTTAGTGTACGACGGACATCAGATGAAGAGGAGCCTCCTCTGAGCAGTCTTATTTCCTAGTATTATATATATATATATATGTCTTGCAGTACATTTCTCATTGTACTGCAAGATGTATACATACGCTTGAGAGCTGGGGTTCTTGAGCTCCAGACATCGGCTGGCATACGGAACGGATAGCACTCCAGTTCCATATGAGGGCGGATGCCTGATCATTGCAGACGGTGACACTGTGTGTGTCACCTTCAGTAACAATCATTATTGGTGCCTGCGGGAGGTTGGTGGGCAGCCCAGCAGCAGAGGGGGGAGGGACGGAGTAGGAGGGCCCTATGCTACAGAAAATAAAGGGACAGGGAGGGATGGGGCAGCTACATTACAGAAAAATGGGTGTGGGGGGTTCCTAACTTGCGATCTCAGGAGGGGGGGAGGTGGTGGTACCACTACACTACAGGAAAAAAAAACATAAAAAAGGTCTGCCAGTACTTAAGATGGGGGTGACCATTGGGGGTGAAGGAGCGAAGAGCTGTTTGGGAGGGATCAGGGGTTGGGAAGTGTCAGGTGGGTTGGTAATCTCTACACTAAAACTAAAATTAATCTTTTAAGTTCCCTAATTAACCCCTTCACTGCCGGAGGTAATAGAAGTGTGGTGTGCAGCTGCAATTAGAGGCCTTCTAATTTCCTAAAAAGCAATGGCAAAGTCATATATTTGTCTGCTATTTCTGAACAAAGGGGATCCCAGATAATCTTTTACAACCATTTGTACCATGATTGCACCAGCAGTATGTAAATAATTTCAGTGAGAAACCCAAAGTTTGTGAAAAAATGAACGATTTGTTTACATTTGGCAGTGAAAAGGCATGAAATATACCAAAATGATGGGCCTAGATCAATAACTTGGGTTGTTTACTTAAAAATATATATAGTTTTGACAGGTAAATAAAAAAACACGGCTCTATTTCTGTTTATATGGAGTGCTACAAATTCTCCGGTAAGTGTCAGCAGCATATATTGAGGCTTTCTCATAGAAGCAGTCACAGTGAACTATTACTACTATAACATGGAGGCTCCCATTGAAAGTATTGGCCATTGCTACACAGCTGCTCTATCTCCCTTTCAAGGCTTAAAGGAACAATCTACTCCAGAATTTGTATTGTTTAAAAAGATAGATAATCCCTTTATTACTCATTCCCCAGTTTTGCATAACCAGCACGGTTATATTTATGTACTTTTTACCTTTGTGATTACTTTGCGAAAAGCCTCTGCCATCTGCCCCCTTATTTTAGTTATTTTGATAAATTTAATTTTAATCAATCAGTGCTGACTCCTAAGCAACTCCATGGGAATGAGAACAATGTTATCTATATGGCACACATGAATTAGCACTATATAGCTGTAAAAACTGTCAAAATGCAGTGAGATAAGAGGCAGCTTTCAAGGTCTTAGCCTAGGTTTAGCTTTCCACGAGGAATAGCAAGAGAACAAAGCAAATTTGATGATAAAAGTAAGTTTAAAGATGTTTAAAATTGCATTCCCTAGTCATGAAAGTTTAATTTTGACTAGACTGTCCCTTTAAATACTAAATAAAAACCAATTTGACTCATGTACAAAGAAAAGTTTTGATATCATTTATTTGTAAATACTATTAGTAATAAGCTGTGACAAATTATTCTCTATAATATTTTGTACCAAGTACAAAATCTTAGCTTGTGATAATGTATAAGGTTCTAAACACTTCAAATTGACATTAAAGTGTTTTTGCTATGTTGCATCTAAAAAAGATTATTTTACTCCCACGACAGAATGGTTAAACCTAGTTTCTTTTACTACATCTTTAGAGAAATTACACTACATTTATATTGGGAAACAGGCAGAGATGTTATTGGACAACACTTTCCCCATGAATATAAATTCTTCACCTCTTCTTTGGAAAGAGTCCTCCCTATGTAAATAAATATCCTTTTCTACCATGCATGTTACACATTTATATACATATCTGCAAAATGAATTGGTTTACTGGTGGTAAAGTAGGGAGTGTCATTGTCTCAGAACTTGCAATATGTTTTTTTGCGTGTCCATCCTGTCCGGTGCTTGGATGAACTGATTTTCCCCTTTTTTTGTGTGTTCACATTCCATTAAACCGCTAATATTTTGGTGCTTCATAACTAATTCAAACATTTTTGACATATCTCTGTTTGAGGACATAATATAAATATAAATATATATACAGGTAGCCCTCATTTTACGCCGGGGTTAGGTTCCAGAAGGAATGGTTGTAAATCGAAACCATTGTAAATTGAAACCCAGTTTATAATGTAAGTCAATGGGAAGTGAGGGAGTTAGGTTCCAGGCCCCTCTCAAAATTGGCATAAGTAACACCTAATACATTATTTTTAAAGCTTTGAAATGAAGACTTTAAATGCTAAACAGCATTAGAAACCTAATAAAATAATCACGCAACACAGAATATATAATTAAACTAAGTTAAATGAACAAAAACATTTGCTAAACAGCATTATAAACCTAATAAAATAATCACACCACACAGGCTTTACTTGCATTTTATCTGCAAACAGTTCTTTCTATGCATTCCAATCTGGACTGATTTATAGACAGGAAGATCTTGTTCCTTTGCAAGCTGCTCGATAGCTCAGGTCTGGTTAAACTGATTAATTTCAGCTTGCTTGGCTTGCATATCTTTGCTGCAACACAAGCGGACAGCTCCACCTACTGGCTATTTTAATCAATGCACTGCTTCACAATGCTTTTCAATAGCAGTCACATGACTGAAAAAAAGGTTGTTATTCTGAAACGGTGCAAATTGAACCGTTGTAAACCGAGGGCCATCTGTATATATATATATATATGAGAGAGAACCATTTTTAACGTAATTTACTTTTTATTTTATGTATGGAAAGAAATGATGATATTTGGTTCTTTTTGTTTCAGGCCATCTCTGGTGAAGGCTTCAAGCATTACCACAAAAAGAAAACCTTCACAGAAAACCAGCAAGTTTCCTAAAGACGTCTCAAGGTCCTCCCAACTTTGTTACATTGTCTCTTGAAATTATGGGCACTGAACATCAGAATCCTCTGTTCTCCACAGTTTTAAGCATCATCGTATATGTTTCTGGCAGGCACAGTAAAAAGGGCCCTGACACTTTGCCAAAATGAAGCATTCCCTTGCTGTGAACTTGCCGCCTAGTTTGTTTTAGCCATTTAATGTTTCAGGTTCACAATTCAGTGGCAGAGATTTAACAGAGGTTAGCAGTTCCTTGGAAGGTCCTCTCTGGAGATAGGTTTAATGGTTTTATTTTAAATAATTTCACAGAACATTAAATATATTACTTAAATTATTTTCTGTTAACTTGTCCTCACATTTAATGTGTGATTGTATACTATGAATAACCAATGTAACCTGACTTCTGTGAGACTACTGGAATTTCACTCTGCTTTTTTGTTTTTCTGTCTCACTGAGCGTTTCAGAATTACCTTACATAGTGCTTCTGTTTCATTTTATCAACAGAAAAAAGTTTGGGATGACCCCATGGTGCTGTAGTTTACAGGGGGTAATGCAAGATTAGGTTTATTTATTCCTGTCAGTCAGTAATATTTACACCATCACTCCCTTACACACCTTTCCTACCCACTGGAGAAATGACTGTTTCCTATTCTTATGATCAATAGCCCCATCTGTGTGTCATTTCATAACCTTCTGAAGGTGAATGCACAGGTGTGAGCATTATAAAATGAACCAGAAATGTGTGAAAACTGCTTTTTTTTAACTGTTTTCTTATAATATTTGCAATTTGTTGGAACTTATTCACAAATTCAAAAACTTACATTGTATTATTTTCTACTTTTAAATAATGAAGGATATTTGTAAATGTGGTTTTAATTCCATTTTATATAAATATATATAAAAATAATTGTGATAGTTTGTACTTCTAGCACATTTTACAGACTTTCAAGGTGTGATTGTAAATCCCATCATTTTGTTGCAGGATTACACATCATGATAAGCAACTGTAGGTTCCAAAATGTGTATTATTTTATTTTTTAAATACAATTTTTGGGGAAAACAAAAATTTGTGTCTTTCTTGTTCATTTTCCTGTGAAATACTATTTAAAATTTAAACAAAATACTATTTAATGTTTTGTTAAAAAAAATATATATATATTAAAGTTCTCACAATATTTGAGAGGCAAAACCAAATTTATTTAAAGTGATATTTCATAGGTGGTGAGAACCCACAAGCCATAACTCCTGGGATTCAACTCCTGGCCACTAGAAGAGGCAAAGAAATATTGCGCCAGCGTTATCTTGTGCGCATATTACAAGTTGAAAGTAAACGTGTCCGCCCAAGCACAAACTAAATTTGTCAGGTTAGCACAACTGAAGACCTTGCATAAAAGGTTAGGGATAAAAAAAATTGCATTAAACACAACATACATTAAAATAAAGTGTTACACTCATATACAATATCTAATAAAAAATTATTCATAAATTTAAAACAAGTTATACGGGTTAAAAGGTATATGGCAAGGTATTAGAATGGAAAGGGCTATTATGTACATATATACTACATTTACATGTGTATGTATGTATATACACATAGGTATTTATGTGTATACATGTGTATTTAGGTTTATATATATATATATATATATATATATATATATATATACATATAGTCATGCAAAAAGAAAGTTCACCCTCTTTGAATTCTATGGTTTCTTTCTGATGGCAGTGAGAGTCCACAAATTCCATTCATAACCTATGGGAAATACTTAACCTGGAAGCAAATACATCCCAAACAGAGCATTGAAATATTCCTCCCTCTTCCCCTACCCTCCCAGTAGTTCTTTGCCTCGTTCATGGAGGTAGGCAGAGAGAGGTGCTCTTCTGAAGTTTTTGATTTTTATGCTCTCAATGGATTGTTTCCTCCAAGAGAGAGCAGGGGAGTTGTTGAAAGCCATGTAATACTCTTAGTAGAGTTTTGGTATCTGCTAGCTGCTCGATTTTGCAGGGGCGTTCCTATGCCTCTTCCGGTATAACCATGCTATCCTCCCTTTCAGGCAAACAGTGTGTTTTTCCTTTGTGTTACAGGACTCTCCAGAATGACAGAAGAGGTTTACATACTAATTTTTATTACACCATACTCTCTAATGGCTTGTTGCCTAATAGAGACTGGATATACATAATCAGATTGCCAACAAACTATTAAGTGTTACTTATAGACCCCAGGGACAGTAAGGGGTTAAATCAAAAACCTTTATTTATGCAGAAAACATAGGCAATTCTGGGCCATATATGAGACCTCAGGATAAAGGTTGTTTCAGAGGGGGCACCAGGTTCTCTGACTGGACTTGCTGTTTGGACCTGGTGTAGTAGGGGCTACATTACTTCTGCTACTATTACAGACACCTATGGAAGGATCATTAATACCTATGGGACCCAGAGACGGAAACTGAGCTAAACAAGTATTGGCGCTCGCTGTTAAACAGCGCTTTTCATACGCATCATGACCTGCGGCAGTGGGCGGGTTTCAGGCTCCCGCCGCAGGCAGTTTTGGCGCAATCCCCGCTTTCCACTTTTCTTCTAAGTGGGCAACTGCGTGACACTAGATCTGAGTGGAGCGACAGCATGGGAGCTCCAGTGCCGATACACAGTTGGTGAGATACCTCAGTCTCCACTACATAGACATTATGGATGATTCAACCTAGTCAAGAGAAGATTGCTCTACTCTAAGAAATGCATGCTATTCAGGTTACATACTGTGTGTCGTCCTGCTCAACTATGCAGTTCATACCTTACATCTATTCTGCAGTCTCATTCAGGGGGTCCTGGTATTCAGACGTCCGCAGTTTTCCCGCCATCTCATTCTACTCCTGGATGTTCTGCTGACTCGCTGACCTCAGTATGCCCAGATATGCCAGTTCTACAGCCGCAAACGATGACCCCTATTCCTGCACATTTTGCACAGTTCTCTGTTGCGCAAACACAATCCAGGGTGCTATGCCAGTTGCAGGGAAATGGAAGAGGAAGGTTAAGCACTTTTCCTCTGAGTATAGAACCAGTAGTTCTGTTGAAGCTGAAGCTTTCAGTCATGTACAACCTTTTGATGTTGACAACTCCTTGGCTAGCTCTGAAGGAGAACTTTCATCCTCTGACTCCTCTGGAGAATCTGAAAGGGACGCTGAAGATATTATGTTTAGATTAAAATTGAGCACTTAAGATACTTTACCAAAGAGATTTTAAGTACAATAGGCATACCTGGGCCAAAACCCACAGAAAAAACAGGTACATAAATTTGATGTTGTCTTTAAAGTTGAAGACCCCTGAGGTGTTCCCGGTTCCTTCATTGGTGGCGGACATTATATCCTCGCTAGGAGGACTCTCTGGCTAAAGTCTTGATCTGCAGACATGTTTCTAAGTCTAGGTTACTATCTTTGGCATTTAAGGGAAAATCCCTATTTGGCCCGGGGCTGGATTCCATCATTTCTACTGTCACTGCCAGAAAGGGGGCCTTTCTACCCCAGTATAAGAAATCTAGAAGTAAGGGACGTCCCTTGGGGCGTTTTCGCTCCTTTCGTCTGAACAAGACACAGAGGAGTGCTTTGGCAACCAAGTCCAAAACGCCCAGGAGTATCTAGTAGCCAAACCTTATATGGAAAAAGAACAAACAGCCCAAGAAATCAACCCCACATAATAAATCAGCATGAAAAGTCAGCCCCAAACCTGGGCTGAGGTCGAGTAGACGACAGGATATCTTTGTTTCAGGGGGTTTGGGCTCAGTCCATCTAGAGACCCTTGTGTTCTGGACATCATATCTCAGGGACACAAAATAGGTTTCCAATCTCGCCCTCCAAGGGGAAGGTACCTTCTATCAAGGATATCAGGGAAGTCGGAAAAGAGAAGAGCCTTTCTACACTGTGTGGATGATCTGGTATATATGAGATTTGTGATCCCTGTACCACAGGCAGAGAGAAAGAGAATTCTATTCAAACCTCTTCTTTGTTCCCAAGAAAGAGGGAACTTTTCATCCCATTTTAGAACTGAAGTGTCTCAACAAACTTTTTAAAAATGAAAACTATCCGGTCCATTCCTTCTCTTATGCAGGAAGGTCAATTCATGGCTACCATAGGACACGTACCTTCATATTCCAATTCACAGAGATCATTGCCAGTACCTTGCGTTTGCTTTTCTGGACAAGAATTACCAATTTATAGCTCTCCCATTCAGCCTAGATACGGCTCCCAGAATTTTTACAAAAGTATTGGGGCTCATCTCTCTGTAGTCCGACTACAGGGTATTGGGGTAACGCCATACTTGGATGACATCTTGGTTCAGGTGCCATCTTGACATTTAGCGATATCTTACACAGAGAAGTTACTCTGGTATCTTCGGATGCATGGATGGAAATTAAACCTGGAACAAAGTTCTGTCATTCCCAGCACGAGAGTGAACTTCCAAAGGAATCATCATAGATTCTATCAGCATGCGTATTTATCTCACAGCACAACGCAGGGAGAAGTTTCAGGCTGCTTGCCGTCTCCTTCAATCCACTCCTCAGCCTTCGGTGGCTAAATGCATGGAGGTGGTAGGTCTTATGGTTGCTGTTTCGGAACGCTATTGCTTTTTTTCATAAATGGAAAGAGTCCACAGCTACATTAATTACTTTTGGGATTTCAGAACCTGGCCACCAGGAGGAGGCAAAGACACCCCAGCCAAAGGCTTAAATACTCCTCCCACTTCTCTCATCCCCCAGTCATTCTTTGCCTTTCGTCCCAGGAGGTTGGCAGTGAAGTGTCAGAAGTTTTCAATAGTCTCTTATGGAGGGTAGTACTCTTCGGCATGGGACTGGAGTTTTAAATAGTCTTGTCAGCCTTTCAGTGAGAGCATGGGTGAAAGTTAGAGTCCAGAGATGGAGGTAGAGTCTTTCTGCAAAACCATCCCGGACTCATATTAACAGCTCCACAAGCAATTAGCGTTGACGAGTTTTGCTGCCTGCTTTTTTCTCTCAAGTCCATGGCAGAAGCGACGCTACTATCTATCACACTTGAAGGGCCGTGTTCCTGTTCCATGGCATAGATTCCAGTAAGATTGTTTCATTTTACTTTCATCATGGATGTATTGTATCAACTGTTTATCCGAGAGGGGCTACAATCTTTTGGGGATAACTTTAACATAGGGTCTCAGTGAGGCTCCTTTTTGTATCTAGGAATCAAGGGTTAATATCTCCTGAGGCGGATTATTGAACAGGGGGGGTTTATAATCATGTTTTTTATGTGATTCTGTCTGCTACTGTGTAGTGTTGCTTCGGCTCATGGCTATTTTGGAACAAAACAGCCTATTTCTAGTGACGCAGCCTTTTCGGTCGGGCGTGCTTTTGCATGGACTACACAGTTTACCTTATGACTCCATTTCCGTTTTCCTGACCGCGTGGCGACTGAGAAATTCTGGTCCGCTGGTGTCTGGTTCTCTGGAGGCGGCAGTGTCCCAGTTATGGAGGATTCTTGGAGACGGATGTCTCTGATTCAGACTCTACTTCTTGCGAAGAATATGAATTGGCCCGGGTGATACATGCCCATCAGTTATGTTCCCAATGCCTCTTTTCCTCGGGATCGGGGAATCAGGTGCCCGCTGAGCCATCCATCTCTGGGGATTCTATTTCACCTGAGAGGAGTTCCCTACCATCAACTTTTACTACGCATGCAGGTAACACAAACGCTACTTATCCTTTCTAGGGAGTGTGGCCTGTTCCCACCGGAGGTTACGACACGCATGGCCATATCTTTGGCACTGGCGCATATGCACCTTCCGGGAGTGTGCTTACGATATTGTCCGTGTTTCATTAACCGGGGCTTATCAGGCGTGGGATTGCCTGGCTTAGTTCAACCTTTGGGGCCGGTGTTTCCTTTTGTCCCGGCGGAGGTATGTTGTGCCTTTCGTTATAGACTGGCGCGCCTTCGTTTTCTACTAAGGCACGTTTTTGGCGTTGCTGGAGGATCCCACTGTTAATGGATCTGGGGATTCTCGGTCTTACTTTTCGACTGGCCTGCATACATCGACATAAGTGGATGAAGTAATCTTCTTATAGTCTTTGTTATTTGTGTATCCTTTTCCAGTTCTGAGCTTGGAAGTCTCAGACCCCTGTTGGGCTGGTCCTGCGGGTCAGTCCATTCTTCCTGGGCGATAACCTACGGGTTGCCTTATCTTTTATTTTCATCCGGTGAGGATTTTTATTTGGTCTAAAGCTCATGTTGTGGTGTGATGTTTCCTTCGGGAACTTTCCTCTCTGGAATTGATACTCACGATTTTGTGGTCGCACTATTGACAAAAGTCTGTCTGACTGTTCTTTATCCCTCCATCATCAGGGGAGACTCTATGGGGCCTTGACAGTGCTGGGGCCCTTGGTTTCAGGCTGGTCCTGACTGGGTACAAATCCTTCTGTCTTTGAGGGCTAGTTCAGACATGTGGCACCTTTTTATGTACGGTTGGTCCAGTGAGGGCGACTAGTGATCACAATATGATTTGTGTGGTTGTCTTGTTTTATTTTACAAGCTTCAACTAGTATTCTGAGAGGACTTGAGGGTCCGTGGGTGCTTAGGCATGGGGGATTCGTTCAGTCCTCATTCGCCTTTCAATCTAGTGGGCCGTGACTCAGTTAAGATCAGCAGCGACATGCTCTGTTGTCTCTGAATTTGTCGGGAACTAGAGTGTTCCTTCCCATTGTGGTTTGGAGGCTTGGAGGATTTCGGTCCTTCATACCGCCGTTCTTACAGTTTTGCCTTTCATGGTCTCTTTGTAAGTGTCCTTTTAGGACTTGTTCCTTTTAGAGGGTCTCTTCCTTTGGGTCGAGACTTTCTGGACTTCGTCCGGTATTTCTGGCGGCTTTGGCCACTTAATTAGGAAGTGAAGGCCGTGAGGCTCTGTCTTCCTTCGGGAGTTAGTCATCTCCATATCAGGGGTGATATGAGGTGTTGTCTCTTTTCCAAGCTTTTTGCTTAGGGGGTGCTTTTCTGCCTGGGTTCGGGATGCTTTGCATTCTTCTCCCTTGGGTGTGGTCCTCTGGAACGTTAATCTGAAAGGATTATGGAGACTAGCCTTCCTTTCTACTTTCTTTAAGGTGACTCTGTTCTCGTTTTCATTTCACTTAGTGCTGCCCTTGGGGCCTCTGAGCTCTAGAGAAATTGCGTGACTTTGTCACAGCCTAGTACCTTGCTGGGGTCTGTTGACCTACGGCTAAGGGTGTTCTCTTGCCTTTGGGCGGGGAATTACGAGTGAGTCCTGTACCCGTTCTCTGGGTTTCCCAGTACTCATCCCCTGTGAGGTCTGATTGCTTCAGACAGGGTATCTTGTGTTCCCTGAGGGTGCCGTTCGTTGTAGGATGATTCTGGGTCCCAGGTCTGGAGTTCTTGTCTTTAATCATTCTTGGATGTCTGGGGACGACCCAGTTTTTTTCAAGGACCCTATGTTGCGACATAGGGGCTAGCTCATTGGGCTTGCAAGCAGGTAGGCCAGAGTTCACATCCACCTTCGGGTACTGGTTATAAACTTTAAGGCCTGACTTGTCCTTCGGACGGAGTGTGCTCCTCTATGGGGATATTTTTTCTCTGTTGGGTCAACAGTGGTGTCTGGATGATTTTTCATTTGGTCCGTGTTTTGATCATACTATGGCTTCATGTCTTGTGGACATGTACACTGTTCTTATCTGTGCCCTTCCGTTTGGAGGGGATAGTTTATCTTCCTTATGAGCTGAGGTTCCCTCTCTGTGGAGGGTCTCTGTCCTGCCCTATGTGTAGGAGGTTGGATCAGGTGGCTTATTTCTGTAAGGGGCAGCATCTGCTGCTCTGTGGGCTCTGTTCCACCTGTTGGAATTTGATCTCTCTATGTAGAGACTGTCTAAGAGAGTTGTGACAGGTCTTTCTATTGATCTATTGCTCTTTTCTCTGTTCCAGGTCCCAGGGGGTTCTCCTTGAAAGTGCCTTATTTTGAAGGAGTGGATTGGGTTGGCACCCGAGCTCTGTTTGGGTGGGTGAGTCCCTCCTTTTTTCTTTTCATCCCTGAGTGTTGTGGTTGGGGTCTTTTTGTTCCCCCTATCTATCAGACATGTCTGTCGCTTGGGCTGGTCCGGTGTTGGAGCAGGATCTGAGATCTGTTGCTAAATTCATCCTCGGAGCATTCGAGGTACGGTAAGCCTCTTGAGGTTTATCCTTTCTCCATGTTCAAGATTTGTGGGAAGGACTGGCGGCTCTTAGATAGCATGCGACGTTATCCGCTGGTTAGTGGATACTTAGTAATCTGAGGGATCCTATCTTCAGCTGCTTCCTGCTTGCCCTGCAAGTATTTAAGTTTCAGAGTCATTTTTAGATGACTGTAGCGTGCAGTGTTTTTGCTTCAGGTGTTGTTCGTCAGACCTATCTGAGCTTGCTTTTTGTGACTTGGGGGACCTTCGTTTTCAGTTGCTTTTTAGAGTGCTGTTGCACTGTGTTAGGTGAGATCCTCTCTGTTTCAGATTCCCTGCCTTATCCCGTGGTTTCTATTCTGGGCATTGCCTCCCCTTGTTTCTATGAGACTGGTTGGGTCTCTGTTAGCCTGACACGGTTTCTCTGGTTTTTCGCTCTGTGTTTGTGCCCTTTTTAGGGTTTTTTCTGGAGTTTCTTATGCTAGCTGGAAGCTAGCTCAGCACACTATAGCACTGTGGCTACTCTGCACTGTAGCAAACCGAGGGTTGCAAGTTTGATCCCCGGCGAGGTCTACTCAGCCTTTCCTCCTTTCGAGGTTGATCAAATGAGCAGCGCCTTGAGTCCCTTAAAGGGGATTAGCCGCGCTTTACAAGTACAATCATGTTTTCTCTGTGCCTTTTCTTCTTTGTGGAAGAATACAGTAGTTTGTTCCCTTTCTTTAGTAAGGGGTGTGTTGTTTGGAGACCGACTGCTGGGCGACGGTGTCTCTTGGAGGCTGGTGACTCAGTTGAGTCTAGTTCCTGCTGTCTCTAGCAAGGCTGGGGACTATCTGCGGGTCAGTGTCCTTGGGCTTTTTCCTTTGTTTTTTCAAAATTGTTCTCGGATTCGGACGAAGCAGGATTTTGTTGGGTAGGTGTTTTCAGGCCTGGTGCCCTCAGAATGGGCCGCCTCTTGTACCCTCCCGTTTTTGCATTCAGTGTCCTCTATAGCTTGGGTATTGTTTTCCCAAAAGTAATGAATGCAGCTGTGGACTCTTTCCATTTATGAAGAAAAACTTAAATTATGCTTACCTGATAATTTTCTTCAGATGGAAAGAGTCCACAGCTCCCCGCCCGTATTTTTTCTGTGGGCGTCTGTTATTTTTTGTTCTTCTGGCACCTTTTCACCCTGATATTTCTTCTACTGTTCCTTGTTCCTCGGCAGAATGACTGGGGGATGAGGGAAGTGGGAGGAGTATTTAAATTTTTGGCTGGGGTGTCTTTGCCTCCTCCTGGTGGCCAGGTTCTGAATTCCCAAAAGTAATGAATGCAGCTGTGGACACTTAACATCTGAAGAAATTAAAATGATCAGGTAAGCATAATTTAAGTTTTTACTCATTTACATCTGAGACCTCTACAATTATGTATGCTCAGGCATGGATTGGAAATTATTTAGACCTGTCTCAGGTAATATCTTTGGATCAAGAAATGAGAGAGTCTCTCTCCTGGTGGATGTCTCAGGAACCCATTCTCCAGGGCCTTTGCTTCCTGCGCCCATCTTGGGAAATTATAACAATAGGTGCGAGTTTGAAAGGCTGGGGTGCTGTGTTGGGTTTTCTGAGAGATCAGGGCACCTGGCGAGCAGAGGGAGCAATTCTCCCAATAAACGTTCTGGGGTTGAGGGCCATCTTCAATGCTCTTCTGACGTTGCCCCAGTCACATTCCGTCCAGTATATTATTTAATGGGCAGAGACATACCAAAGTTAAATATCAGCCATCCACATGCCAGGCGCAGAGAACTGGGAAGCGGATTT
Source organism: Bombina bombina (assembly GCF_027579735.1). Lineage (NCBI taxonomy): Eukaryota > Metazoa > Chordata > Amphibia > Anura > Bombinatoridae > Bombina > Bombina bombina. The sequence continues at coordinate 559,643,028 of NC_069501.1, read as the reverse complement.
TCTGAGCAGGCAGATTCTTCACTACCGGGAATGGTCTTTAAACCAGGAGGTCTTTTATGAGAGCACCCGCATGCGGGGTGCCCAGAGATCTTAATGTCAAAACTACCAAGATATGGTTCAAGATCAAGAGATCCTCAGGTGGAGTTGATGGATGCCTTAGCAGTTCCTTGAATCAAACGGGAGGGAATTTCAGCAATCCTGTTAGCTCATGCATGGCCACAGAGGATTTGGTATGCAGACCTCGTGAAAATGTCATCTGCTCCTCCATGGCGGTTGCCTCAGTGGCCGTACCTTCTGGCGCAGGGGCAGTTCTATCAAAATCTGGATTCTCTTAGACTGACTGCATGGAGATTTAACTGATAATTTTGTCCTAGAGAGGATTCTCTGAGTCACTGATTGATACTCTGGTTCAGGCAAACAAGCCTGTTACCAGACCTATTTACAATAAGGTGTGCCGAACATGTTATTCTTGGCACACGGTGAGGACTCCACTTATCCTTCAGTTTCTACAGGATGGTTTGGTGAAGGGCCTGTCGGCTAGTTCTCTTAAAGGTTAGATTTCTGCTCTTTCTGTATTGTTGCATAAAAGGTAGGCTCGTTTGCCAAATGTTCAGTCATTTGTTCAAGCTATTGCTAGAATTAGACCTGTTTTCAAACCTATTGCTCCTTCATGGAGCCTTAACGACCAGCGTCGTACTCTGTACGACACTGGTCGTTATGCCCTTAAGGACCAGTGACATACCCTGTACGTCGCTGCAGTCCTGGGCTTCTTTCTGTTGCGATCTCGCACAAAAGAGCAAGATTGCACTATTTGCATGCCCCACGAGTGGGGCACTGCAGAAATAGATATGCAGAGTTGTTCATGCAGAGAGAGCCTCTCTGCATTGCACACTGCACAGCAATGGTGCCGTTCATTGGTGGGAGCAGCTGCAGGGAGGCGGGTGGGCGGCCCAGAGCTGGACTAGTTCCGTTTGTTGTTCCGGGAAGGGGGGCGGGAGCGAACATGTGCGACCGATCACCAGTCTGGAGAGGGAGGGGGGAAATAATTGATTAAAAATTGATCGGGGAGTGGGGTAGGATATTGAGGGGGGGCAGCTACACTACGGAAAAATGGGGTAAAAAATAAAAAAAAATAGCAAATTTGTTAAGAAACTGGGTACTGGCAGACAGCTGCCAGTACCTAAGATGGCCACAAAAAGGAAGAGAGGGAAGGTTAAGAGAGATGTTTGGGGGAGGATCGTGGAGGTTGGTGGTTTAGGGGGAAACCTACACTGCAGAAACTATATATATATATATATATATATAAAATGCTTTTATTTAGTACTGGCAGACTTTCTACCAGTACTTAAGATGGCGGTGACAATTGTGGGATGGGGGAGGGAACAGAGCTGTTTGAGAGGGGCCAGGGAGTGATCAGGGGGTGGGATGTGTCAGGTGGGAGGCTTATCTCTACAATAAAGTTAAAATTAACGCTACAAGATACCTTATTAACCCCTTAACTGCTGGGCATAATACAAGTGTGGTGCGTAGCAGCATTTAGCGGCCTTCTAATTACCAGAAGCCAAAGCCATATATGTCTGCTATTTCTGAACAAAGGGGACCCCAGAGAAGCATTTACATCCATTTGTGCCATGATTGCACTAACTGTTTGTAAATAATTTCAGTGAGAAACCTAAAATTGTGAAAAAGTGAACAATTGGTTTTATTTGATCGCATTTGGCGGTAAAATGGTGGCATGAAATATACCAAAATGGGCCTAGATCAAAACTTTTGGTTGTCTACTACACTAAAGCTAAAATTAACCCTACAAGCTTCCTGATTAACCCCTTCACTGCTGGGCATAATACACATATGGTGCGCAGCGGCATTTAGCGGCCTTCTAATTACCAAAAAGCAACGCCAAATCCATATATGTCTGCTATTTCTGAACAAAGGCGATCCCAGAAAAGCATTTACAACCATTTGTGCCATAATTGCACAAGCTGTTTGTAAATAATTTCAGTGAGAAACCTTAAGTTTGTGAAAAAGTAAACTATTTTTTTATTTGATCGCATTTGGCAGTGAAATGGTGGCATGAAATATATCAAAATACTAAAAAAAATATATATATTCATGTAAAGGGTTATTCAGGGATTCCTGACAGATATCAGCGTTACAATGTAACTATCGCTAATTTTGAAAAAAAAAATGGTTTGGAAATAGCAAAGTGCTACTTGTATGTATTGCCCTATAACTTACAAAAAAAGCAAAGAACATGTAAACATTGTGTATTTCTAAACTCAGGACAAAATTTAGAAACTATTTAGCATGGGTGTTTTTTGGTGGTTGTAGATGTGTAACAGATTTTGGGGGTCAAAGTTAGAAAAAGTGCATTTTTTTCCATTTTTATTTCCATCATATTTTATAAAAAAAATTTATAGTAAATTATAAGATATGATGAAAATAATGGTATCTTTAGAAAGTCCATTTAATGGTGAGAAAAACGGTATATAATATGTGTGGGTACAGTAAATGAGTAAGAGGAAAATTACAGCTAAACACAAACACCGCAGAAATGTAAAAATAGCCCTGGTCCTTAAAGGGACAGTCAACCCAAAAATTACTGTTACTTATTTAGATTAGTTAATTAACAATCTTTACATCAAACTCTAGCCCAATTTTCATCTAAATAAACTTTGGCAGAAAATACACTTACTAGATCTCATCTGGCTGTTTTGAAATGGCCACCTGACTCCTCCTTCTCTGACGTCTCCCAAAAGCTTGAGCTGCAGCACTAGTACAGGAACTTCTCGTCCCTGCGCGCTCATTTCATTGAGACACAAATGTGGCACCCCCCCTCACTTTCTTTCAGCAGAACGGTCTGCACTAACACACTCACATTTATATGCAGCACATTATTATTCTTTTACAAGTAATTTATGTTTGTATAGGACCAGAAAAGCGTTCTTTTCCATGTTTATAAAGGTGTGGTGTGTAGCATGCACTATTGCTATTTAATACTACTGCATGGCTGATGTAAACTGTAGCTGTCTTACCTTCCCTGTCTCTGTATGTAGAATTTTCATAAAGTAAACAGATGCACAGTAATTGCTATAAACCCGCTTACAAAATGTGACAGTTTCAACAAATAATACTGCATAAGATTCAGTAGTAAAGATCTCCAACCAGCAGCTTTGTGGCCCTTATAAGTTGAATGTAGCGGGAGGCGGAGGACAGAGTCTGTGTGAGAGTGGGCAGTGAGGAGCAGTGTGGAGTGGTAGCAGCAGCAGTACAAATACATATATGCTATAGAACAGGTAGTACAAGGAGCCGAAAGTACTAGGGACACAGCACCAGGTAAACGATGCTTGTTCTGTTATCTTCCCCTAGAACAGGCAGTACAAGGAGCCGAAAGTACTAGGGACACAGCACCAGGTAAACGATGCTTGTTCTGTTATCTTCCCCTAAAAGCTCCTGCAGCTTCGGAAGCACAGAGCGCACAGTCACACACAGTACCTGCACCCCCGCTGCGTTCCTCTGAGTGCCGGTGTTCTGTATAGATCCATACCCCGGGAGCTCACACTGCTCCTCACTGCCCACTCTCACCCAGACTCTGTCCTCCGCCTCCCGCTATATTAAACTTATAAGGGCCGCAAAGCTGCTGGTTGGAGTGGAGATCTTCACTACTGAATCTTAGGCGGTATTATTTGTTGAAACTGTCACAATTTGTAAGCGGGTTTATAGCAATTACTGTGCATCTGTTTACTTTATGAAAATTCTACATACAGAGACAGGAAAGGTAAGACAGCTACAGTTTACATCAGCCATGCAGTAGTATTAAACAGCAATAGTGCATGCTACACACCACACCTTTATAAACATGGAAAAGAACGCTTTTCTAGTCCTATACAAACATAAATTACTTGTAAAAGAATAATAATGTGCTGCATATAAATGTGGGTGTGTTAGTGCAGACCGTTCTGCTGAAAGAAAGTGAGGGGGGCTGCCACATGTGTGTCTCAATGAAATGAGCGCGCAGGGACGAGAAGTTCCTGTACTAGTGCTGCAGCTCAAGCTTTTGGGAGACGTCAGAGAAGGAGGAGTCAGGTGGCCATTTCAAAACAGCCAGATGAGATCTAGTAAGTGTATTTTCTGCCAAAGTTTATTTAGATGAAAATTGGGCTAGAGTTTGATGTAAAGATTGTTAATTAACTAAGTGTATTTTCTGCCAAAGTTTATTTAGATGAAAATTGGGCTAGAGTTTGATGTAAAGATTGTTAATTAACTAATCTAAATAAGTAACAGTAATTTTTGGGTTGACTGTCCCTTTAAGGGAAAGAAATTGAAAAATGGCCTTGTCCTTAAGGGGTTAATATGTTCTTAGAGTTCTTGAACAGGCTCCGTTTGAGCCTATGCATTCTATTGAGATTAGGTTACTAACTTGGCAAGTGTTATTTCTGTTAACTATTTCCTCTGCTTGTAGAGTCTCTGAACTGTCTGCCCTCCAGTGTGATCCACCTTATCTGGTATTCCATTTAGATAAGGCTGTACTTTGGAAAAAGAAGGGTTTTTCTCTTGTAAGATGTATCGAGTCCACGGATTCATCCATACTTGTGGGATATTTTCCTTCCCTACAGGAAGTCACAAAGAGAGCACCCACAGCAGAGCTGTCTATATAGCTCCTCCCTTAGCTCCACCCCCAGTCATTCTCTTTGCCTACTCTAAGTACTAGGAAGGGCAGAGTGAGTGTGGTGACAAAAATGTTAGTTTTTATTTTCTCAAGCAAAAGTTTGTTATTTTAAATGGTACCGGTGTGTACTATTTACTCTCTGGCAGAAAAGGGATGAAGATTTCTGCAAAGAGGATGATGATCTTAGCATTTTGTAACTAAGATCCACTGCTGTTCTCACAAGGCCTGGAGAGTACAGGAAAACTTCAGTTGGGGGAACAGTTTGCAGGCTAAGCTGCATTGAGGTATGTTCAGTCTATTTTTTTCTAGACAGACTGTGATTATTTTAGAAAAGACTGGCAATATCCCCATGAGGAAAGGTTAAGCTGTATTCAGACACTTAGTAGGAATCCTAGCTTGCATTAAGGGCTCATTAGTTACTGGTGACACTGATAGGAAAAAACGTTTTTGTTTTTTATTAAAAAAAATGCAAATATAACGTTTTTTGAGGGACTTTAAGGGGTCATTGTGGCTCGGTTAAGGGTTATTAACCCACATGGCAAGTTTAGGAAACACTCTGTTGTGTTTCTTTTAGGCCCCATAACATCGAGTGAGGTGGGATGGGCCTATTTTTGCGCCTCAGCAGCGCAGTTTCTTTTCCTCAGAGACATCCAGCTACTTCTCCAGAGGTTCCAACTGTGTTTGAGGGCTGTAAAGAAGTTTTTTTCCCCACAAATCGTTTATAAAGGGCAGGTAGGCGCCACAGCAGAGCTGTGGCAAGGTGCTGAACGTTTTTTACCGGTTTTTGACGTTTTGTCAATCCGGTTTTTACATTAAGGGGTTAATTGTTTATTTGCATAGCTGTGCAAAGTTACTAAGGCTTTATGATGCTACTGTAAAAATTTCGTTGAGTTTAGTGCTTTTTTACACTGTTTTGCAGAGTTTGTGCAGCTTTTTTTCTCTTAAAGGCACAGCACCGTTTTGTGTTATTTGCTTTGATTAAAGTGTTTTCCAAGCTTGCTTGTTACATTACTAGCCTGTTTAACATGTCTGATACCAAGGAAAATCCTTGTTCAATGTGTTTAGAAGCCATTGTGGAACCCCCTCTTAGAATGTGTCCCACTTGCCCTGATATGTCTATAAATTATAAAGAGCATATTTTAGCACTTAAAAATATTGCATTAGATGATTCTCAGACAGAAGGAAATGAGGGTTTAACATCTAGCTCTCCCCAAGTGTCAAAACCAGTAACGCCTGCACAAGTGATGCCTAGTACCTCTAGTGCGTCGAATTCATTTACTTTACAAGACATGGCCACAGTTATGAATACAACCCTCACAGAGGTTTTATCCAAACTGCCTGGTTTACAAGGAAAGCGTGACAGCTCTGGGTTAAGAACAAATGCTAAGCCGTCTGACGCTTTAGTAGCCGTATCCGATATACCCTCACAATGTTCCGAAGTAGGGGTAAGGGATTTGTTATCTGAGGGAGAAATTTCTGATTCAGGAAATACGCTCCCTCAGACAGATTCTGATATGACAGCATTTAAATTTAAGCTTGAACACCTACGCTTATTGCTCAGGGAGGTATTAGCGACTCTAGATGATTGTGACCCTATAGTGGTCCCAGAGAAATTGTGTAAAATGGACAAATACTTAGAGGTTCCTGTTTACACTGATGTTTGCAGCTGCAGCTGCTTTCTGGTTCTAGGCTCTAGAAGAGGCTCTTCAGATGGAGACTCCATTAGAGGATATTATGGACAGAATTAAGGCCCGTAAGTTGGCTAATTCTTTCATTACAGATGCCGCTTTCCAACTGGCTAAATTAGCGGCAAAGAATTCAGGTTTTGTCATTTTAGCACGCAGGGCGTTATGGCTTAAGTCCTGGTCTGCTGATGTGTCATCAAAATCTAAACTTTTGAACATCCTGTTACAAACTGCTATTTGTAACTGGCCCTTTAAATGGAAAATTGCCCTGCTTCCCTGGATTTTGGAGAAGCCTATTTGCCAGCCTCCTTCCACATGACTATGGCCCCTGGAAGATTGTGCCCCTGAGGACATATTGACTTTTATTGGGTGTGTATGGCCCTTTAATAACCGTCTGGGGACATATTGTGACTTTGGTGAACAATGCCCCTTTAAGACTATGTCCCCAGACCTGTGAAATGACTTGTCACTGGCTTTCTCCCACTTGGTTCAGTTTCATTGTGTGCCATTAAGTGCTATGTGACAGACCCTTCGGTCAGAACTACAGAGATAACTTTGTTCAGCTTCAAGAAGCATTCTAAATACAAGTTTGCTGGGATCAGCTCTAATTAAGTTTAGTGATAAACTTTCCCATTGTCTAATCAGACTTCTAGTAGTGATAAGGTGGACTGCATTGTTTTATTGTGTGTAAAATGTTATCTGCTGAAGTAATGTTGTGGCCTGTCAAAGGGAGTGTCTCTCTATCTAATATCAAATGTGTGATGGGGGATTTTATGCCTCCCCCTGAGAGTGTCCTGTTTGCATGTAACCTCAATAAAAAGCAGGCTGTGTGCTCCAGCACATCAGACCAATTTCTGTCCCTCTAACTTGCAGCTTTGACTCATGTTTGTAGGGGCCAGCTAATATCACTACAGGGATTGCTGACTATGGTGCTGATGATTCTTTGGTGAGCGCTAGGAGCATCCTTTTCTACGGTCCAACTTCCAGCCAGCCTGGAGGCAACCGTAACATTTGGCGGCAGCGGTGGGATCGCGTCCTAGCGCAAGGAGCAGCACCACAACAGCACTGGTGTCGTAGGAGAGTAATTGAGGGCAACGCTAGCCACTGCGCAGCGTCCCTACCTACAGTAGCATGGAGCTGACAAGACACTGGTCAGAACCCTGTGAAGAGCACCTCAACCTGATCCGTCGCTATGAGGGCGCTGATTTCGTTCCAGAGGTAAAGAGACGGCTAGTCCGATATGGTCCAGACCCTGCACAGGAGGTAGTCAGTCGCCTCATCCGGGAATTGGCTACTGAGAACGAAGCGGCACGAGCCTTTGAGCGCCAACTGTGGAGTTTGAGGGTATGGACACCTGGTCTCTCTCCCCAGCCGTAGCATGTTCCACAGGGAGAGGAGAGCAGCGACCTCCCTCCCCAGCGGCAGTATACTGTGCAGAGGGAAGAGACAACCGGTCTCCTTCCCCAACCCCAACCAGAGATACCAGAGGCAGCAGGCCTCATAGACTGGTCCTGGGAGGACCCCCAGCAGGCAGGTGGAGATGGGACCGCAGTCTCTCTACCGGCCCTACAGGGATGCTGGGCAGGCGGCCCAGATCCCCAGCGACAGACCCAGCTACAGGGAGGGGAGAGCATCGACCTCCCTCCCCAGCCGGAGTGTGCCTTCCAGGGAGAGGAGACAACCGGTCTCTCTCCCCAGCCGCAGCATGTTCCACAGGAAGCGGAGAGCATCGACCTCCCTTCCCAACGGCCGCCGGAGTATCAGGAGGAGGAGGTAAGCCAATCTCCCCCTCCCCAGCTAACTCCTAACTTGGGCCCAGGGTTAACAGTGGAGATGTTAACCCCCACTGACCCCCACGTTCCCTTTGCCACCGGGCAGGACTATGCCCCAATTCCCCCAGCAGAAGAGCTGGCATCAGGACAGAGCGCTGCTGGCCTCTGCCCTACAGACCTTGTCCTTGTTACAGGACTGGCCTGCAAACCCCTCACCCCAGCAGAAGCGCTGGCACCAGGGCAGAGTGCCGCTGGCCTCTGCCCCCCAAGTACCATCAGCTATTTGCCCAGCTGCACCAGGAAGGCCGAGGATGCTACACTTTCATCCTACAACCTGGAACCTACAGGCCAGTACTACGTATTGTGGGGGGGCTACTTTGCTGCTAACGATTATTTGTGGGTGGGTTGCGAGACTAACTTAGGCACTGACCGGCAGAAGGTCAGGTGCCTGGTTAGTCTCCCTCCAAAAGGGGAGATATGTTACAAACTGCTATTTGTAACTGGCCCTTTAAATGGAAAATTGCCCTGCTTCCCTGGATTTTGGAGAAGCCTATTTGCCAGCCTCCTTCCACATGACTATGGCCCCTGGAAGATTGTGCCCCTGAGGACATATTGACTTTTATTGGGTGTGTATGGCCCTTTAATAACCGTCTGGGGACATATTGTGACTTTGGTGAACAATGCCCCTTTAAGACTATGTCCCCAGACCTGTGAAATGACTTGTCACTGGCTTTCTCCCACTTGGTTCAGTTTCATTGTGTGCCATTAAGTGCTATGTGACAGACCCTTCGGTCAGAACTACAGAGATAACTTTGTTCAGCTTCAAGAAGCATTCTAAATACAAGTTTGCTGGGATCAGCTCTAATTAAGTTTAGTGATAAACTTTCCCATTGTCTAATCAGACTTCTAGTAGTGATAAGGTGGACTGCATTGTTTTATTGTGTGTAAAATGTTATCTGCTGAAGTAATGTTGTGGCCTGTCAAAGGGAGTGTCTCTCTATCTAATATCAAATGGGTGATGGGGGATTTTATGCCTCCCCCTGAGAGTGTCCTGTTTGCATGTAACCTCAATAAAAAGCAGGCTGTGTGCTCCAGCACATCAGACCAATTTCTGTCCCTCTAACTTGCAGCTTTGACTCATGTTTGTAGGGGCCAGCTAATATCACTACAGGGATTGCTGACTATGGTGCTGATGATTCTTTGGTGAGCGCTAGGAGCATCCTTTTCTACGGTCCAACTTCCAGCCAGCCTGGAGGCAACCGTAACACATCCCTTTCAAAGGAAAGACCCTATTCGGGCCTGAACTGAAAGAGATTATTTCAGACATCACTGGAGGGAAAGGCCATGCCCTCCCTCAGGATAGAACAAATAAAATGAGGACCAAACAAAATAATTTTTGTTCCTTTTGGAACTTCAAGGGTGGTCCCGCTTCGGCTTCCCCTGCTGCAAAGCAAGAGGGGAATTTTGCCCAATCCAAGTCAGTCTGGAGACCTAACCAGGCTTGGAACAAGGGTAAACAGGCCAAGAAGCCTGCAGCTGCCTCTAAGACAGCATGAAGGGGTAGCCCTCAATCCGGGACCGGATCTAGTAGGGGACAGACTCTCTCTCTTCGCTCAGGCTTGGGCAAGAGATGTTCACGATTCCTGGGCCTTAGAAATTGTGTCCCAGGGATATCTTCTGGACTTCAAAGACTCTCCCCCAAGGGGGAGATTTCACATTTCTCAATTGTCTGCAAACCAGACAAAGAGAGAGGCGTTCTTACGCTGTGTAGAAGACCTACATACCATGGGAGTAATCCACCCAGTTCCAAAAGCGGAACAAGGGCTAGGGTTTTACTCAAACCTGTTTGTGGTTCCCAAAAAAGAGGGAACTTTCAAACCAATCTTGGATCTCAAAATTCTAAACAAATTCCTCAGAGTACCATCATTCAAGATGGAGACTATTCGGACTATTCTACCGTTGATCCTGGAGGGTCAATATATGACTACCGTGGACTTAAAGGATGCGAATCTACACATCCCTATTCACTGAGATCATCATCAATTCCTCAGATTTGCCTTTCTGGACAGGCATTACCAGTTTGTGGCCCTTCCCTTCGGGTTGGCCACGGCTCCCAGAATTTTCACAAAAGTGCTAGTCCTTTTTGGCGGTGCTAAGGCCGCGGGGCATAGCAGTGGCGCCTTATCTAGACGACATCTTAATTCAGGCGTCGACTTTCCAACTAGCCAAGTCTCACACGGACATTGTGTTGGCTTTTCTGAGATCTCACGGGTGGTAGGTGAACATAAAAAAGAGTTCTCTCTTCCCTTTCACAAGAGTTTCCTTCCTAGGGACTCTGATAGACTCGGTAGAAATGAAAATATTTCTGACGGAGGTCAGAAAATCAAAACTCTTAACCACTTGCCGAGCTCTTCATTCCATTCCTCGGCCATCAGTGGCTCAGTGCATGGAGGTAATCGGACTCATGGTAGCGGCAATGGACAGATGTCCCAGACGTTCAAGCGTTTAGTCAGGCCTTGGTTAGGATCAAGCCTGTATTTAAACCTGTTGCTCCGCCATGGAGCCTAAACTTAGTTCTTAAAGTTCTTCAAGGGGTTCCGTTTGAACCTATGCATTCCATAGATATTAAGCTTCTATCTTGGAAAGTTTTGTTTTTAGTAGCTATCTCTTTGGCTCGAAGAGTTTCTGAGTTATCTGCTTTACAGTGTGATTCACCTTACCTTGTTTTCCATGCAGATAAGGTGGTTTTGCGTAGCAAACCTGGGTTTCTTCCTAAGGTTGTTTCTAATAGGAATATAAATCAGGAGATTGTTGTTCCTTCACTGTGTCCTAATCCTTCATCAAAGAAGGAACGTCTGTTGCACAATCTTGATGTGGTTCATGCTTTAAAGTTCTACTTACAAGCAACTAAAGATTTCCGTCAAACATCTTCATTGTTTGTTGTTTATTCTGGTAAACGGAAAGGTCAAAAGGCATCATCCGTTTGGCTTATGAGACTGCTGGCCAGCAGCCTCCTGAAAGAATTACTGCTCATTCTACTAGAGCATTGGCTTCCACATGGGCTTTTAAAAATGAGGCTTCAGTTGAACAGATTTTTAAAGCGGCGACTTGGTCTTCGCTTCATACTTTTTCAAAATGTTACAAATTCGATACTTTATCTTCTTCGGAGGCTATTTTTGGGAGAAAGGTTCTACAAGCAGTGGTGCCTTCCGTTTAAGGTAACTGTCTTGTCCCTCCCTTCATCCGTGTCCTAAAGCTTTGGTATTGGTATCCCACAAGTATGGATGAATCCGTGGACTCTATACATCTTACAAAAGAAAACATAATTTATGCTTACCTGATAAATTTATTTCTCTTGTGATGTATCAAGTCCATGGCCCGCCCTGTTTATTTAAGACAGGCAGTATATTTTTATTTAAAAAACTCAGTCACCACTGCACCCTATAGTTTCTCCTTTTTCTTCCTAGCCTTCGGTCGAATGACTGGGGGGTGGAGCTAAGGGAGGAGCTATATAGACAGCTCTGCTGTGGGTGCTCTCTTTGCCACTTCCTGTAGGGAAGGAGAATATCCCACAAGTATGGATGAATCCGTGGACTTGATATATCACAAGAGAAATAAATTTATCAGGTAAGCATAAATTATGTTTTTACCTAAGATTGTTTCAACTCACAATATCAATCAAGAAATTGTTGTTAGAGCTTTAAAGTTTAATCTTCATGCTACCAAGGAATTTCTTCAGTCATCTTCCTTGTTTGTCCAGTTTTTTGGTAAGCATAAGGGTCAGAAGGCCACAGCAGTTCCTCTTCCTGAGCCTTCAAGAATGAGGCTTCAGTTGAATAGATTTGCAAAGTTGCTACCTAGTCTTCATTACATAGTAGATGAGGTTGAAAAAAGACTGAAGTCCATCGAGTTCAACCTATACAAATCTAAAATACTTGCAAAAAGCTCCAGTTAAAATTAAATAATCCCACTAAAATGTGACCCATTTAATACTAGCAATCATATCTATGAATTTTGTTTATAAATAGAAATGTATCCAATTTTTTTTTTTAAATGTATCTAGGGTATTGGCATTCTCTACCTCCTTTGGTAATGAGTTCCACAATTTTTTTGCTTTTACAGTGAAAAAACGTTTCCGTTGCAGGAGATTAAATCTACTTTCCTCCAACCTTAAATTGTAACCTCTTGTCACAAACTATTTTCTTGGAATAAACAGAACTTCTGCCATCTCTGTATATGGGCCTTGATATATTTATATAAAGTAATCATGTCATAGCTCAAGCGCCTTTTTTCTAAAGAAAACAGACCCAGTTTGGCTAGCCTCTCCTCATATCTTAAATTCTCCAATCCCCTTATTAGCTTTGTGGCCCTTCTCTGAATTTTTTCTAGTTCTGCAATATCTTTTTTTGCGATCGGTCCTCAGAACTGCACTCCATACTCAATGTGAGGTCTTACCAGGGCTTTATATAGTGACAGAATGATGCTTTCCTCCCTTGAATCAATGCCTCTTTTAATACATGCTAGTATCTTATTAGCCTTTGAAGCCGCTGCCCTGCATTATGCACTCATCTTTAGCTTGTTATCTATTACTACTCCGAAATGCCTTTCCTCCTCTGTTTGGCTAAGTCTTGTTCCATTTAAAAAATACTTTGCCTGCTTATTTTTACTTCCAAAATGTAGAACTAATTTTTGCAGATCCCTTTGTAACGAAAGTTCATCCTGCTCTGACCTAATGACCTTACTTAACTTAGTATCATCTGCAAACATAGAGATGTCACTATTTAATCCTTGCTCCAAGTCATTTATAAAAATATTAAAAAGATCAGGGCCCAGTACTGATCCCTAGGGGACATACTTTCACAAAAATTTACAGATTTTATGTTTTTGCTGCAGCAGGGGAGTCTTTTTGGATAAAGATTCTTCAAGCGGAGGTGCCTACTACTTAAGCAGGCCCATTTATCAAGCTCCGTACGGAGCTTGAAGGGCCATGCTGCTCCATAACCCTGTCCGCCTGCTCTGAGCAGGCGGACAGGAATCGCCGGAAATCATCCCGATCGAGTACAATTGGGTTGATTGACACCTCCATGCTGGCGGCCGATTGGCCGCGAGTCTGCAGGGGGCGGCCTTGCACCAGCAGCTCTTTTGAGCTGCTGGTGCAATGTTAAATGCGGAGAGCGTATTGCTCTCCGCATTTAGCGAGGTCTTGCAGATTTGGTATGAGGTGTTTGTGCTGATATGCTGTGCTTGGTTTTTGCCAAATGTGGCACTGTGCATTATGGCCAAACATCTCCACTTTGGAGACATTGGAAAGGACATTGTTCCAGACGTCTTTTGTTTTGTTCAGATGCAACTTTGCAATCCTAAGCCGTGCTGCCATGTTTTTTTTAGAAAGACTTTCTCCTGGCTATCATTCCATACAAACCAAACTTGTCCAGTCTTTTTCTAATTGTATTTTATGAACATAAACATTTAAAATGCTGAGGCCTGTAGAGTCTAAGATGTAACTCTTGGGTTTTTTGCAATATTTCTGAGCATTGCACGGTCTGACCTTGGGGTAAATTTGCTGGGACGTCCACTCCTGGGAAGATTGACAAATGTCTTGAATGTTTTCCACTTGTGAATACTCTTTCTCATTGTAGAATGATGGACTTTAAATTGTTTGGAAATGGCCTTATAACGCTTTCCAGATTGATGGTCAGCAACAATTGCTTCTCTAAGATCATTGCTGATTTCTTTCCTCCTTGGCATTGTGTTAACATACACCTGAATGCTCCAGACCAGCAAGCTGCTAAATCTTCAGCATTTATAGAGGTGGTCACACTTCCTGATGATCAAATGCATTTGATTAGCAACACTTGGTTGCTACTAGCCTCTTAATTCCTATGGAAGCAGTAAGGGTGTACTTAGTTTTTCACACATGGCTTCTCCATTTTGGCTTTATGTTTGTTAAAAGAATCATGACACGGTGTAACATGTTATGTGTTGTTGTTCATCTGAGGTTGTATTTACCTAATTTTAAGACCTGCTAAGGACCAGATGATTGTTATTATGTCCTGATACGTAAAACCATAGAATTTTTCACATGACTATACACACACACATATATATATATATATATATATATATATATATACACACATATAAACACATGTATACACATATGTACATGTGTATATATATATATATATATATATATATATATATATACACACACATATACATACACACACACTTTTGAGCCCTTTCCACTCAAATAACTGAAAATAAGAAAACATTCTTTTTTTGTTTTCTATTTTTATTGAGGATAAAAAACAGTAAGTGCACATACAATACAAGGTACAAGCAATGTATTAAATATTCACATCTTATCTGATAGTCTGGGGTGTACATAAAAGATTACAGTCCTCATTTTTCTTCCCATTGACTAACAATATAGGTCACTCTTGGACCTGTGATGCTATATAAATCTGTGACCAAAACAAACAAAAAGAGAAACAGGAAAACACAAATTGCATCTCAGAAAAGATTAATATTATATTTGCTAGGTTATTTGATAAATAATGATGCAAAAGCCAAAACTGTATACACTAATAGTATATAAGACAGTTCTATATCCCTTCATCCTGGAGAATGTTCTATACACCTGGAATTTTTCAATCAGATTATAGACCAATGGGGTCTTCCAGATATAGACCTGTACAGCAAACTTGCAGTTATTTAGCAAAATTCAGAGACCCACAGGCTGAGTTTTTAGATGTTTTAGCAGATCATTGGTTTTTCATCTTGATTACATTTTTCCTCCATCTGTTCAGCTCCCAAGCGTGATAGCTCGGATCAAACAAGCTCTCATCAGTTATTCTGATTAGTCCAGCTTGGCCATGCAGAACTTGGTTCGCAGATTTGGTACAGATGTCCAGTTGTCCTCCATGGTCTCTTTCACTAAGACACAACCTTCTCAAGGCTCCTTTTTATCATCAGGATTTTGAGTTTCTCAACTTGCAGGCTTAAGGATTGAACACCTTATTTTAAACAGAGAGGGTTTTTTTCTGATGCTGTAGTTAACACAATAGGCTCAATAGCCTATTGCAAGAAAAATGTGTCACAAAGTTTCAGTTGGCATTCCTTAAGAATTCCTAGAATGATTCAGTTTTCACAAGGGGCTTAGAAAAGGTTTATCTGCTAGCTCTTTAAGAGGTCAGATTTCATCACTTTCTGTGTTATACCAGAAGAAAATTGCCAAACTTGCTGACATTCAGAGTTTTTTTTCAAGGTTTAGTCAGGATAAAAACAATTTTAAACCAATTTCTCCTTCGAACCTTAATTTGATTCTAAGAGATTTACAGGTCTCTTTTGACCTATGCATAAATGAGTGTTTCTTTTAGCAGTTTCTTTTGCAAGAAGAGTTTCTGAATTGTCTGCTTTTTCTTGCGAGCCTCCTTATCTGTTTTTCACCAAGGACTAAATTGACTTTTTAACAAGGTGGTTTATTCTGATATCATCAATCGTGAGATTGTAGTTCCTTCTCTTTGTCCTAATCCACAAAATTTTAAAAGAAAGGTTCCTAAATAATTTAATTGTAGTGAGAGCTTTAAACTCTCTTTACAATCCTCTACCGGTACATGCAAAGGTCACAGCTATGCCTTTAGCTTCTTGGCTGAATTTTGTGAGTCACAAGGTTTACTTAGAGGCAGTAAAGTCTCCCCGAAGATTCATTATAGCTACTAGATCAGTTTCCAATTCCTGGACTTTCAAATTTGCAAGGCAAATTCCTATATTATACCATTTCAATGTTTTTGCTTCTTCTGAAGCAGCTTTTGGTAGGAAACTCCTCCTCGTAGCAATGCTTGTAAATTAGGTGCCTGTCTAACAAAATTTTTATCCCATCCATGTTACGCATGGACTCCATAGCTTAAGTAATAGTTCCCAAGAGTAATGGCTTGTGGACTCTCACCACCTTATGAATGAAAACAAAATGTTTGCTTACTTGATACATTCATTTCTTTCATGGTGGTGACGGTGAGAGTCCACAAGACCCACCCATTATTTTTCATAATGTTTTTCTTGCGGCAGTTTTTAGTTTGCACCTCATTTTCCTTGCTTTGCCCTTTCCTACCTTTTCTTCTTCTCCTTGCTTGGCTATACGTAAGACGAGCATACCAAAGAGGTGGGAGGGATGAAGTGCTCTTGCAGTTTTGGGAATCTTTGCCTCCTTCTAGTGGCCAGGAGTTAGATCCCAGGAGTAATGGCTTGTGGAATCTCACCACCATGAAAGAAATGCATTTATCAGGTAAGCATAACATTTTATTTTCGATAGGTATTAACAAAGTTTAATAGTTAAAAAAGATTTTCCATAAAAACAGTAATCATTGGTCTCCATTCCAATCTGTTTGAATTGCATTGCGAAAGCATGGTATGCATGCTCAAATTCTTTTTTTTGTTTTATTTTCTAAACCACAAAATAAAAATTGAAAACCTGCCCAAGTGGTATGTCCAATATGTCCTGGTCATCAACATTTTTGCTTATGATTGGGTATACATGCAATAACATAAATGACATAATGTTATACACATATCACAATTATTTTTTTATAAATATAATTTAAGTGGAGATTGAGGGGGAGTGGAAGAGGAGACATAGGAAAATAGAGGTGGGAATAGAGTGAGCGAGAGAGGGAAACAGAAACATCAGGTGGGACTATATGTGTGAAGGAGAGGAGAGCAAGGTGAAAAGTGAAAACAGGCTGTTGGTTAAAATAAATTAGAACATTCTCAAAGGCATATGAAACTCAAAATTATTATGTCAGAGCATACAATTTAAAACAACTTTCCAACTTTGTAACTGTGACTTGTAACATGTGACGTGTAAAAAAAGTTGCTTATATACCCTAATATAGGGCAATACAGGACACAGTTCCTAAATGGAGGCTCTTATATTTACCCAATATCGTTGATATTTCCCCTCCTCCTCATATGTGATAAACTATCTAAAATCAGCAACATTGAAGTACTTTATACAAGTCACAGTTATAGAGTTGTGTTTTTAACTATTTTTCTGGCACGCTAGATACAATTTCTATATATGCTGCCTTTTCTAACTATAACTAGTAAAAGTTAAATTTTAAGTGGAAAAATATATATTTTTTTTTGTTTTAAATAATTTTTATTGACGATTTTTCAAAAATAACAGCAATAAAGTTAAACGCACAGTTGCCTCGCAGGGCGACAAACAATAATATGTCACAATAACTGTAAGATACTGTGTGTCCACAATATTCAATGCAATGAAAATATAAAGAAAGGATGTAGAGGAGGGGAAAAATAGAAGGTAAGTAGGTGAGAGGAAAGTGCCTAAAGGGGAAGGGTTTAGTGTAAAGTATCCACTTGACGCCCATACTGCCTATTGTGTATGAGTCTATCTTCCCATATAAAGATAACATCTAGTATGAAACCCTTTTTACCTGCATAGCAGTAATGTTTTTTTTCTAAAGATAAAATATAGCTGACCTCATTCTCCCACTGCTGGAATGTAGGGGCGTGCTGTTGTTTCCAGAGTCTGGGAATAAGGCGTTTAGCGTAAGTGAGCATGAGTTGTAGCAGTTTTTTGCGGTAGACGCATTGTAGATTGGGAAATTGATTTAATAAGATCAATGGTGCTGAAAGAGTAATTTGTGTATTCAGCGTAGAGTTGATGCACCTCTCCAGTTGAGACCAGAAAGTTGAAAGCTTATGGCATGACCACCAAATGTGAGTGATTGTGCCAACCACCCCACATCTTCTCCAGCAACCTGAGTTTGCTCCCGGATATATTTCATGTAGTCTCTGGGGGGAGAGATACCATCGGGATAAAATTTTGTAATTTAGTTCCGCTAGGGACAATGAAATCGAGGATGTGTGTGCCAGTCGAAAGCTCCTTTCCCAGATATCCTCTGGAAACTGGGTCTGGAGTTCTGATTCCCATTTAGAAATGTAAGTGGGTAATTTGTGAGGGAGTGAAGTCTGAGAATCTTATATGCGAGAGAAAGGTGTGCCTTATGGATATCTTGATTGAGACATAATTTTTCAAAGGGATTAAGTGAGCGAAGGCAGTTAGCTTTGTGTGGGCTGTCATACACTGCCTGCCGAATCTGGAGGTAGGAGAACCAGCTGTCGAAGGGGGGTCCTATTGTGTCAATTAAGGTAGTCCTGTCCTTCAACTTAGATGATTCGGGTAATAGGAATATGGGAAGGTTCTTAAAGATTTCGTCTGTAGTGTCCCTTTTGAACATGCATTGTTTAAAGAATAGTGTATTATTCAGTAGAGGAGTCAGCGGGGAGACAGGGGTAGAGAGGGTGTTAGGGCGTTGAATGATCGTGTCCCAAATGTGCAATGTGGTTTTGATGCAATCATTATGTATAGTCAACGGGGGTCTATGGGGTTTCGGGATCCAGCAAAGATCTCTCATGTTACTTTGTTCGAGCAAAGTGGCTTCGATATGAACCCACACCTTGGATGGGAGATTTCAGTTCCATGCCACTATTCGAGCAAGAAGTACCGCCCTATGATATAATGCTAGATTTGGTACATTTAGACCTCCCTCTTCCTTACTTAAGTACAGGGTGGAACGTGAAACTCTAGGCTTCTTATAAGCCTAAATAAAGGATTCTAGCATACGTTGTTGGTTAGTAACGTAGTGGTTCGGGATTGAGATAGGAAGAGCTTGAAATAAGTATAAGTACTTAGGAATGACCATCATTTTGATTGTATTGATACGGCCTATCCAGGTTAGATGGCCTTGTTTGTGCCAGGAATTCAGCAAAGAAAAAACGTGTGTTTGTAACTGAGTATAGTTCTCTTGATATAAATCTCGAGGATTTTTAGTGATGGTCAGTCCCAGATATCTGAGAGAGCTCACATTAGCGAAGGGAGCGTTTTGTAACAAAAAGTCAGTATCTACAGGGGACGTGTATAGGTATGATACTCGATTTGTCCATGTTAATAGAGTAGTTAGAGAGTTGTTTGTATATCTCCAGCGTTTGCAGAAGGGCCGGGATAGAGGTTGTCGGAGATTGTAGTGTGAAAATGATATCATCGGCAAAAAGAAGACATTTCTGCTGAATACTGCCAAACGAGATTCCTGTAATGTTAGTGTTAGCTCTAACCTGAATCGCTAATATCTCTACGGTGATAGCAAATAATAAGGGGGAGAGTGGGCACCCCTGGCGGGTACCGTTAAATATAGGGAAGGGCTGCGAGATCGTGTTATTAACTTTGACCGTAGCTTGGGGATCTTTATACAAGGCCTGTATTCTAGATATGAATTTGTCTGAGAAGCCGAATTTCAACAAGGCCGACCACATAAATTGCCAGTCGACCCTGTCGAAGGCCTTCTCGGCGTCGGTAGAAAGGAGAACAAGTGGACTATTGTGTGCATGTGAGTTTTGTAATGTATGTAGTACCCTAGTGGTGTTGTCTTTGGCCTTGCGACCTTTAATAAAACCAACCTGGTCCGGATGGATTATCTTCGGTAGTATGTGATTAAGGCGATTTGCTAGAGTCTTGGCGTAAATTTTGATGTCAATATTTAACAATGATATCGGTCTATAGTTGCTTATTGTGTCTTTAGGTTTATTTGGCTTTGGTATTACTGTGATCGTAGCCTCTAGAAGAGGCTTAGAAAACGTGAGGCCCTGATCTACAGATTGGAATAGATCAAGCAAATGGGAGCTGATATTGTGTATTAGTAGTTGATAGAATTTAGTCGAAAGACCATTCGGACCAGGTGATTTACCTGTAGGTAGGGATTTAATTGTATTCATGACTTCTTGTAAAGATAGCGGGGAATCTAGGGAATCTATATCTTCTTTCTGAACCTTGGGGGCATTAATGGAGTCAAGATATGACTTTATTTTATTGTGCCTTGTCTGGTTGTTTATTTTAGGAAGGTTGTATAGTGAGGAGTAATATGAAGCAAAATCATTAGCTATTTCCTCGTTTTTGGTATGTACTATACCGGTATGATGTTTTATCGATTGAGTATAGGAATTGAATCTCTGCTTCTTCAGGTATCTGGCTAACATGCGGCCTGCTTTGTTGGATTCTGCAAAGAATTTAGCCTTGGAGGTTATAGCGCACAGGTGTGCATTGTCAGTCAAGAACTTATTAAGGTTATCCCTGGCTTCTTTTAGCTCCTCTAGCTTTTGTAGCGAGAGTGGGTCTTGCTTGTGTGCGTTTTCTATAGTTATGAGAGCATTGGTTAGAGAAGTATACCGGGCCGACCTTTGTTTGTTGAGTTTTGCTGTCAACTGGATAATGACTCCTCTGACATAACACTTTTAAGCTTCCCAGTTATTCATAATATTAGTGTCAGAGGGATCATTAAGTTCGAAGTACTCGTCTGTGCAGGTGGAAAGTTGTTCTAGAATGTTATCATCTGTTAAAATTTGGTCATTTAACCTCCAATTCAGTCTGTGTTTGGGTTTGGATGACCATTTGAAAACAGATTTTACTAGGCTATGGTCAGACCAGGGTGTGTGTGAAATCTTGGAGTCAACTAGGTTTGTGAGAAATGCTTGGTCGCAAAAAATATAGTCGAGTCTTGAATAGGAATGTTGTGGGTGAGAAAAGAAGGTTTAGTCTTTAGCAAACGTGTGAACTATTCTCCAGGTATCGAATAGGGTCAGCGACTGCAGCAGTGTGTTGTTACTCTTTATCTGCGTGTGCCTGAGATATGATTTACCTGTAGACGTATCGAAAGTTGGGTTCAGTGGGTAATTGAAGTCCCCCCCCCTAGTATGATTGGGCCTTTGGCAATATCTAAAAGTTTGTTGGTGACTTTTCGGAAAAAAAGGGGCGTGGGCTTTACTGGCGCATATATGTTAGCTAAAGTGAGAGGTTTTCCATAGTAGAGTCCCACTAGTATCAGGATCCTACCCTCGGTATCATTATATTTTTGTAGTAATTCAAATGGTGCATTACGCTTGATCAGTATGCAAACGCCATTGTGTCTATTTGGGCCTGAGCATAGATAGTGCTGGTCATAATATCTGGAGGAGAGTTTTGGTTCGTGTGATTTTTTAAAATGGGTCTCCTGAATCAGCACTATATCCAGGTTCTTTTTGTAAAAGTCATAGAGAGCGATAGATCTTTTTTCAGCAGATAAAAATCCCTTTACATTTTGTGTAGCTATAGACAATAACCTGTCATATGAAGGAGCTGGTGTCTGTACTAGTAGTATACCGCAGTAGAGAAGATGAGGGTTTGGGGCGTCAAGTGGTTAGCTGTAGCTAATATAAGTTATAAATAGGGGTTGGGAAAGTGGAAGATATCAGGGAAATGGAAAGATATTAATACATTCGGTGGAATATATCTCAGTGAAACTCTAGTTAATATATAGCTAGAGAGGGAAAGAGGGATTGGAGGCTGATGAGCAAGCTGGGCATATAAACATTAAAGATAGTGTATAATGTAAAAAAAAAAAGGAGAAAGCTTAAATAGTCATAAACATGAGAACCAATTCTATTTCAAGCAACATATAAACTATGAACAATCATCAAACAATATATTATAACTTTGAGACAAATTGACGTCATACAGAGATACAGCATATGCTTATGGAGCATATCCACTCGCCCAAAATATTCACATGTAGATATTTGTTAATCGGCAGCTGAATGAAGTCCATGTATATGGGTTATATCATATCTAGTATACAAAATAATAAGCTCGCACTTTGAGTACCTCTGAATGATACAATAACAATCGTGAACAGGGGAATTACCCTATACAGTTGTATCTAATCTTAATTCTGTGGGTAGTGAGGGGTAAGGACAAGCTAGGGGCATGATCCTTTATGCCACGAAATTATGTTCATGGCTCAGTTAGTCTACCAGTTTTTAAACTGTTACTATTACTCCTATATAACAGTTAAACATAATAACCATAAACTAGCTTCTTTAACGGAACAAAAATCAACAGCAGGATAAACATAGTCTCTTCAATACACATTGAAAAAAAAAAAACAATAGCATGACAGTGCTAAAGAATCAGGTTAAGTGTTTATAGTTATGTGTCTCTTTTCAACAGGGTTCGTTGGCACTATCAGAAGAGGTAGGTTGTCGCCTCTTGTTTTGTTTCGTGGCAGATTCTGACCAAGGACGCCTTTGCGGCCTAGGTGCATCGTGTTTGGCTGAAGTAGATGCTTGAGTAGGAGAATCTTGCAATTCCAAAACTGGAATACTAAGCAGTTGGCAAAACTTTTCAGTATCTGATGGAGATGTGCATTCATACTTTTTCACATTTTTAACAACTATTACGGAGGTTGGAAAGCCCCATCTGTAAGGTATCTTTAGCGTGCGTAGGTTAGATGTTAGTGCAGAAAAATCTCTGCGCTTCTGCAAGGTCCTTGCTGAAAGGTCTTGGAATACCTGAATGTGTTGTCCTTGGAACATGGTGATTTGTTGCTTTCTAGAATAATTGTATATCAATTCTCTGTGCTGAAAGTTTTGAAAATGTACAATTATGTCTCTTGGTGGTGAGCCTTCTGCAGGCTTAGGGCGTAAGGATCTGTGTGCTCTGTCCAATACTATGTCTGGTAAATCATCAGAGTTGCTTTTTGCTAGGTCTGCGAAAAATGAATGTAAATAATCCAAGATCTCGTTTCCAAGGATTGTCTCAGGGATGCCTCTAAATCTCAAGTTGCTCCTCCTGGAGCGGTTCTCTAGGTCGTCCAGTTTATCCTCCAGATCGACCATACGTTGCTGGTGTTGAGAAGCAGTTGTGGAAAGGCTTGCCAGCTTCTGAGATGCTATGTATTCATGCTCCTCCAAGGAATCTACCCTATAACATGTCGGTGGTGTCCTTTTTTAACTCTGCGCACTCATCTTTTATGCAAGTTTTAACTTGTTCAATAAGGGCTACTATAGCTCCATATGTAATAGGAGCATCTTTCCTTGTGTCAGTCGGGCTCTTTTGTGGGCCTATTGCGGCCTCTGTCACATCGCTTGAGCTTTCATCGTGAGGTGTCTGCATTATGTCAGGCTCTTTATTGGCTTTATGTTTGTCTGCCTGTTTGAAAAAAGAGTTCACAGCCCGCCCCCTGCCCTGATGGCGGTGTCTTCTGAGACTTGTCACTTCTTGTGAGTTTTCTTTGTGACATAATATGTATTTGTTGGAAACAGAGTAGGGAGAAAGTATCACAGATCCTTCTATCTAATTTGCTTGACAGACTTAAAAAACTAAAAAACTCACACAGCTCCCCGGGGTAGGTGCTCTCACAGAGCGATCGCGGTAAAAGGACAGGGGATATGACCCACTGTTACAGAGAACAGTGGGAAAAGGGAGGGGAGTGTGTTATGTTCCACAACCTTTGCAACTAATTAAAGCCCAGGAGTTAAGTTGTAGAGAAAGGCCCCTGTGTTTTAACTTGTCTCAGAGCACAGTTCAGAAGAGTCACAGGGTATGAATTGCAAATTACACTTGTGAAGCAGTTAGGCAGGGGAAAGATTTCAAAGCTCGTGGGCCTCTCTGTATCAGCGGCAAATCGATCAGGCCTTATATAAGCCGCCTTGACTAGTTAAGTAGCGCATAAAGCATAGCAGCGTGCCACCTCGGTTATCCAGGCAGCAGTGGTCAATTAAGCTGCGTCTATGCCCCCAGGTATTGTGCGCGGTGTTCCGGTGCACTGTGGAGCTGAGTGAGGCAAATGCACTATATACCTTGTCAGTCCGTGGCGCAGTTCATAAGCAGCGTGGGCGTGTGGAGAGCTACTCGATATCCGTCGCCAGCATCGGATTAGGTCAGTGAAAATTAGTGCGGTGTGTCCACAAGATGTTCCGGTGCCTGTATCCAGGACTCATGTCGGCCAATCTCCAATTTTTACAAGTATAAGAGGCCGTTATGCCCAGCTTGCCTACAGAGCCTTAATGAAGTGTGGCCATCTTAATCAGCCGCTCACTTCGCCTCCCCAGAAAAATATATATTTCTTTCATGTAATTAACAAGAGTCCATGAGCTAGTGACGTATGGGATATACATTCCTACCAGGAGGGGCAAAGTTTCCCAAACCTTAAAATGCCTATAAATACACCCCTCACCACACCCACAAATCAGTTTTACAAACTTTGCCTCCAAAGGAGGTGGTGAAGTAAGTTTGTGCTAGATTCTACGTTGATATGCGCTCCGCAGCAAGTTGGAGCCCGGTTTTCCTCTCAGCGTGCAGTGAATGTCAGAGGGATGTGAGGAGAGTATTGCCTATTGAATGCAGTGATCTCCTTCTACGGGGTCTATTTCATAAGGTTCTCTGTTATCGGTCGTAGAGATTCATCTCTTACCTCCCTTTTCAGATCGACGATATACTCTTATATTTACCATTTCCTCTACTGATTCTCGTTTCAGTACTGGTTTGGCTTTCTACAAACATGTAGATGAGTGTCCTGGGGTAAGTAAGTCTTATTTTCTGTGACACTCTAAGCTATGGTTGGGCACTTTATTTATAAAGTTCTAAATATATGTATTCAAACATTTATTTGCCTTGACTCAGAATGTTCAACTTTCCTTATTTCCAGACAGTCAGTTTCATATTTGGGATTATGCTTTAAATTATCATATTTTTTCTTACCTCAAAAATTTGACTTTTTTCCCTGTGGGCTGTTAGGCTCGCGGGGGCTGAAAATGCTTCATTTTATTGCGTCATTCTTGGCGCGGACTTTTTTGGCGCAAAAATTCTTTTCCGTTTCCGGCGTCATACGTGTCGCCGGAAGTTGCGTCATTTTTGACGTTATTTTGCGCCAAAAATGTCGGCGTTCCGGATGTGGCGTCATTTTTGGCGCCAAAAGCATTTAGGCGCCAAATAATTATTTGGCGCCAAAAAATATGGGCGTCGCTTTTGTCTCCTCATTATTTCAGTCTCATTTTTCATTTGCTTCTGGTTGCTAGAAGCTTGATGTTTGGCATTTTTTTCCCATTCCTGAAACTGTCTTATAAGGAATTTGATCTATTTTGCTTTATATGTTGTTTTTTCTCTTACATATTGCAAGATGTCTCACGTTGCATCTGAGCCAGAAGATACTACAGGAAAACCACTGCCTGCTGGATCTACCAAAGCTAAGTGTATCTGCTGTAAACTTTTGGTAGCTATTCCTCCAGCTGTTGTTTGTAATAATTGTCATGACAAACTTGTTAAAGCAGATAATATTTCCTTTAGTGATGTACCATTGCCTGTTGCAGTTCCCTCAACATCTAAGGTGCAGAATGTTCCTGATAACATAAGAGATTTTGTTTCTGAATCCATAAAGAAGGCTTTGTCTGTTATTTCTCCTTCTAGTAAACGTAAAAAGTCTTTTAAATCTTCTCTCTCTACAGATGAATTTTTAAATGAACACCATCATTCTGATTCTTTGGACTCTTCTGGTTCAGAGGATTCTGTCTCAGAGATTGATGCTGATAAATCTTCATATTTATTTAAGATGGAATTTATTCGCTCTTTACTTAAAGAAGTATTAATTGCTTTAGAAATAGAGGATTCTAGTCCTCTTGATACTAATTCTATACGTTTGGATAAGGTTTTTAAAGCTCCTGCGGTTCTTCCAGAAGTCTTTCCTGTTCCTAATGCTATTTCTGCAGTAATTGCTAAGGAATGGGATAAATTGGGTAATTCATTTACTCCTTCTAAACGTTTTAAGCAATTATATCCTGTTCCGCCTGACAGGTTAGAATTTTGGGACAAAATCCCTAAAGTTGATGGGGCTATTTCTACCCTTGCTAAACGTACTACCATTCCTACGTCAGATGGTACCTCGTTTAAGGATCCTTTAGATAGAAAAATTGAATCTTTTCTAAGAAAAGCTTATCTATGTTCAGGTAATCTTCTTAGACCTGCTATATCATTGGCTGATGTTGCTGCAGCTTCAACTTTTTGGTTGGAAACTCTAGCGCAACAAGTAACAAATCGTGATTCTCATGATATTATTATTCTTCTCCAGCATGCTAATAATTTCATCTGTGATGCCATTTTTGATATTATTAGAGTTGATGTTAGATTTATGTCTCTGGCTATCTTAGCCAGAAGAGCTTTATGGCTTAAGACTTGGAATGCTGATATGGCTTCTAAATCAACTCTACTTTCCATTTCTTTCCAGGGAAACAAATTATTTGGTTCTCAGTTGGATTCTATTATTTCAACTGTTACTGGTGGGAAAGGAACTTTTTTACCACAGGATAAAAAGTCTAAAGGTAAAAACAGGGCTAACAATCGTTTTCGTTCCTTTCGTTTCAACAAAGAACAAAAGCCTGATCCTTCGTCCTCAGGAGCAGTTTCAGTTTGGAAACCATCTCCAGTCTGGAATAAATCCAAGCCTGCTAGAAAGGCAAAGCCTGCTTCTAAGTTCACATGAAGGTACGGCCCTCATTCCAGTTCAGCTGGTAGGGGGCAGGTTACGTTTTTTCAAAGAAATTTGGATCAATTCTGTTCACAATCTTTGGATTCAGAACATTGTTTCAGAAGGGTACAGAATTGGTTTCAAGATGAGACCTCCTGCAAAGAGATTTTTTCTTTCCCATGTCCCAGTAAATCCAGTGAAAGCTCAAGCATTTCTGAATTGTGTTTCAGATCTAGAGTTGGCTGGAGTAATTATGCCAGTTCCAGTTCTGGAACAGGGGATGGGGTTTTATTCAAATCTCTTCATTGTACCAAAGAAGGAGAATTCCTTCAGACCAGTTCTGGATCTAAAATTATTGAATCGTTATGTAAGGATACCAACATTCAAGATGGTAACTGTAAGGACTATATTGCCTTTTGTTCAGCAAGGGAATTATATGTCCACAATAGATTTACAGGATGCATATCTGCATATTCCGATTCATCCAGATCATTATCAGTTCCTGAGATTCTCTTTTCTAGACAAGCATTACCAATTTGTGGCTCTACCGTTTGGCCTTGCTACAGCTCCAAGAATTTTCACAAAGATTCTCGGTGCCCTTCTGTCTGTAATCAGAGAACAGGGTATTGTGGTATTTCCTTATTTGGACGATATCTTGGTACTTGCTCCGTCTTTACATTTAGCAGAGTCTCATACGAATCGACTTGTGTTGTTTCTTCAAGATCATGGTTGGAGGATCAATTTACCAAAAAGTTCTTTGATTCCTCAAACAAGGGTAACCTTTCTGGGTTTCCAGATAGATTCAGTGTCCATGACTTTGTCTTTAACAGACAAGAGACGTCTAAAATTGATTACAGCCTGTCGAAACCTTCAGTCTCAATCATTCCCTTCGGTAGCCTTATGCATGGAAATTCTAGGTCTTATGACTGCTGCATCGGACGCGATCCCCTTTGCTCGTTTTCACATGCGACCTCTTCAGCTCTGTATGCTGAACCAATGGTGCAGGGATTACACGAAGATATATCAATTAATATCTTTAAAACCGATTGTTCGGCACTCTCTAACGTGGTGGACAGATCACCATCGTTTAATTCAGGGGGCTTCTTTTGTTCTTCCGACCTGGACTGTAATTTCAACAGATGCAAGTCTCACAGGT
The DNA here is from genome assembly GCF_027579735.1 of Bombina bombina. Classification (NCBI taxonomy): domain Eukaryota; kingdom Metazoa; phylum Chordata; class Amphibia; order Anura; family Bombinatoridae; genus Bombina; species Bombina bombina. Next base: position 559,615,393 of record NC_069501.1, on the reverse strand, counting down.
TGGGGAGCTGTGTGGGGATCTCTGACGGCACAAGGAGTTTGGGAATCTCAGGAGGTGAGATTACCGATCAATATCTTGGAACTCCGTGCAGTTTTCAGAGCTCTTCAGTTTTGGCCTCTTCTGAAGAGAGAATCGTTCATTTGTTTTCAGACAGACAATGTCACAACTGTGGCATACATCAATCATCAAGGAGGGACTCACAGTCCTCTGGCTATGAAAGAAGTATCTCGAATTTTGGTTTGGGCGGAATCCAGCTCCTGTCTAATCTCTGCGGTTCATATCCCAGGTGTAGACAATTGGGAAGCGGATTATCTCAGTCGCCAAACGTTGCATCCGGGCGAATGGTCTCTTCACCCAGAGGTATTTCTTCAGATTGTTCAATTGTGGGGGCTTCCAGAGATAGATCTGATGGCCTCTCATCTAAACAAGAAACTTCCCAGGTATCTGTCCAGATCCCGGGATCCTCAGGCGGAGGCAGTGGATGCATTATCACTTCCTTGGAAGTATCATCCTGCCTATATCTTTCCGCCTCTAGTTCTTCTTCCAAGAGTAATCTCCAAGATTCTGAGGGAATGCTCGTTTGTTCTGCTAATAGCTCCGGCATGGCCTCACAGGTTTTGGTATGCGGATCTTGTCCGGATGGCATCTTGCCAGCCATGGACTCTTCCGTCAAGACCAGACCTTCTGTCACAAGGTCCTTTTTTCCATCCGGATCTGAAATCCTTAAATTTAAAGGTATGGAGATTGAACGCTTGATTCTTGGTCATAGAGGTTTCTCTGACTCCGTGATTAATACTATGTTACAGGCTCGTAAATCTGTATCTCGAGAGATATATTATAGAGTCTGGAAGACTTATATTTCTTGGTGTCTTTCTCATCATTTTTCTTGGCATTCTTTTAGAATACCGAGAATTTTACAGTTTCTTCAGGATGGTTTAGATAAGGGTTTGTCCGCAAGTTCTTTGAAAGGACAAATCTCCGCTCTTTCTGTTCTTTTTCACAGAAAGATTGCTATTCTTCCTGATATTCATTGTTTTGTACAAGCTTTGGTTCGTATAAAACCTGTCATTAAGTCAATTTCTCCTCCTTGGAGTTTGAATTTGGTTCTGGGAGTTCTTCAAGCTCCTCCGTTTGAACCTATGCATTCATTGGACATTAAATTACTTTCTTGGAAAGTTTTGTTCCTTTTGGCCATCTCTTCTGCTAGAAGAGTTTCTGAATTATCTGCTCTTTCGTGTGAGTCTCCTTTTCTGATTTTTCATCAGGATAAGGCGGTGTTGCGAACTTCTTTTGAATTTTTACCTAAAGTTGTGAATTCCAACAACATTAGTAGAGAAATTGTGGTTCCTTCATTATGTCCTAATCCTAAGAATTCTAAGGAGAAATCATTGCATTCTTTGGATGTTGTTAGAGCTTTGAAATATTATGTTGAAGCTACGAAATCTTTCCGTAAGACTTCTAGTCTCTTTGTTGTCTTTTCCGGTTCTAGGAAAGGCCAGAAAGCTTCTGCCATTTCTTTGGCCTCTTGGTTGAAATCTTTAATTCATCTTGCCTATGTTGAGTCGGGTAAAATTCCGCCTCAAAGAATTACAGCTCATTCTACTAGGTCAGTATCTACTTCCTGGGCGTTTAGGAATGAAGCTTCGGTTGACCAGATCTGCAAAGCAGCAACTTGGTCCTCTTTGCATACTTTTACTAAATTCTACCATTTTTGATGTATTTTCTTCTTCTGAAGCAGTTTTTGGTAGAAAAGTTCTTCAGGCAGCGGTTTCAGTTTGAATCTTCTGCTTATGTTTTTTGTTAAACTTTATTTTGGGTGTGGATTATTTTCAGCAGGAATTGGCTGTCTTTATTTTATCCCTCCCTCTCTAGTGACTCTTGTGTGGAAAGATCCACATCTTGGGTAGTCATTATCCCATACGTCACTAGCTCATGGACTCTTGTTAATTACATGAAAGAAAACATAATTTATGTAAGAACTTACCTGATAAATTCATTTCTTTCATATTAACAAGAGTCCATGAGGCCCGCCCTTTTTTGTGGTGGTTATGATTTTTTTGTATAAAGCACAATTATTCCAATTCCTTATTTTATATGCTTCGCACTTTTTTTCTTATCACCCCACTTCTTGGCTATTCGTTAAACTGATTTGTGGGTGTGGTGAGGGGTGTATTTATAGGCATTTTAAGGTTTGGGAAACTTTGCCCCTCCTGGTAGGAATGTATATCCCATACGTCACTAGCTCATGGACTCTTGTTAATATGAAAGAAATGAATTTATCAGGTAAGTTCTTACATAAATTATGTTTTTATGTGTAAAAAGAGCATACTTTTCCGTATTCTCTAAATAGGGTTTTTTCTTGGTATATATGTAGCTACCAATTGGCATCTAGCTCTCAGTAGTGCATTGCTGCTCATATACCTACCCAGGTATGCTTTTCAACAAAGGATACCAAAAGAACAAAGCAAATTACATAATAGAAGTAAATTGGAAAGCTGTTTAAAATTATATACTCTATCTGAATAATGAAAGATTAATTTTGATTTTACTGTCCCTTTAAAAAAGTACAATAAATATACAAAAAGAAGCAACTAGAGTCAAATAAGGAGACTCGGAGCCAGAACTCATGCATCTCCCCAAGTCAGGATTCAAGTCTTCCTTTCAAGCTTTGACTATTATTACAGAGATAATTAAAAGGGACATTAAACCCATATTTATTTCATATAGGTGGCAAGAGTTCATGAGCTAGGGACGTATAGGATAAACATTCCTACCAGGAGGGGGCAAAGTTTCCCAAACCTTAAATGCCTATAAATACACCTTCCACCTCACTCATACCTCAGTTTTACAAATTTTGCCTCCTTAGGAGGTGGTGAAGTATGATGTGCTTGATTTCTTCTGTGAAAGGCATTTCTAAGCATATTGAAGCCCAGTTCCTCTCTAAGTACCGTGTTTGTCTGAGGGATGTGAATGGAGTATTGCCTGATGATACCATGTTTTCGCCTATGGGAAATCTATTCTAGGGCTCTCTGTAAATTCGGTCGCGGGGGATTCATCTGCTGCCTCCCTTTACAGATCGACATACTCCTCTACCATTACCTCTGTTGATATGTTTCAGTACTGGTTTGGCTGTCTTCTATATGTGGATGGGTGTCTTCTGGTAAGTATATATCATTTTTAAGACACTCTCAGCTATGGAAGGCACTTTATATTATAAAGTTCTCAATGTATATTGCATATATTAGCCATGAGTCAGGCCTGTTAATATTTCCCTTTGCAATCGCACAGTTTCAGAATAGAAATTATGTTTATGGGAGAATTTTTTCTTCTGTTAAGTGTGATCAGTCCACGGGTCATCATTACTTCTGGGATATTACTCCTCCCCAACAGGAAGTGCAAGAGGATTCACCCAGCAGAGCTGCATATAGCTCCTCCCCTCTACGTCACTCCCAGTCATTCTCTTGCACCCAACGACTAGATAGGATGTGTGAGAGGACTATGGTGATTATACTTAGTTTTATATCTTCAATCAAAAGTTTGTTATTTTAAAATAGCACCGGAGTGTGTTATTATCTCTCTGGCAGAGTTTGAAGAAGAATCTACCAGAGTTTTTGTTATGATTTTAGCCGGAGTAGTTAAGATCATATTGCTGTTTCTCGGCCATCTGAGGAGAGGTAAACTTCAGATCAGGGGACAGCGGGCAGATGAATCTGCATAGAGGTATGTAGCAGTTTTTATTTTCTGACAATGGAATTGATGAGAAAATCCTGCCATACCGATATAATGTCATGTATGTATACTTTACACTTCAGTATTCTGGGGAATGGTACTTCACTAGAATTACACTGTAAGAAATACATAAAGCTGTTTAATAACTAGAGATTATGTTTAACGTTTTTGCTGGAATGTAAAATCGTTTTCATTTGCTGAGGTACTGAGTGAATAAATGTTTGGGCACTATTTTTCCACTTGGCAGTTGCTTAATCTGTTTTCTGACAGTTTCTGTTCTCCCTCACTGCTGTGTGTGAGGGGGAGGGGCCGTTTTTTTGGCGCTTTTACTACGCATCAAATATTTCAGTCAGCAACTCATTGTATTCCCTGCATGATCCGGTTCATCTCTACAGAGCTCAGGGGTCTTCAAAACTTATTTTGAGGGAGGTAATTTCTCTCAGCAGAGCTGTGAGAATTATAGTTTGACTGAGATAAAAAACGTTTATTCTGTAATTTGTTTCCTGCTTTCAGAATTTGTTATCTTTGCTAATGGGATTAAACCTTTGCTAAAGTTGTGTTGTTTACAAGGATTGAGGCTATAACTGTTTCAATTTATTAATTTTCAACTGTCATAGATCTTCTGTGCTTCTTAAAGGCACAGTACGTTTTAATATTATTCTAATTGAATTGTATTACAAGTTGCAAGTTTATTTGCTAGTGTGTTAAACATGTCTAATTCAGAGGATGATACCTGTGTCATTTGTTGCAATGCCAAAGTGGAGCCCAATAGAAATTTATGTACTAACTGTATTGATGCTACTTTAAATAAAAGTCAATCTGTACAAATTGAACAAATTTCACCAAACAACGAGGGGAGAGTTATGCCGACTAACTCGCCTCACGTGTCAGTACCTACATCTCCCGCTCAGAGGGAGGTGCGTGATATTGTAGCGCCGAGTACATCTGGGCGGCCATTACAAATCACATTACAGGATATGGCTACTGTTATGACTGAGGTTTTGGCTAAATTACCAGAACTAAGAGGTAAGCGTGATCACTCTGGGGTGAGAACAGAGTGCGCTGATAATATTAGGGCCATGTCAGACACTGCGTCACAGGTGGCAGAACATGAGGACGGAGAACTTCATTCTGTGGGTGACGGTTCTGATCCAAACAGACTGGATTCAGATATTTCAAATTTTAAATTTAAACTGGAAAACCTCCGTGTATTACTAGGGGAGGTGTTAGCGGCTCTGAATGATTGTAACACAGTTGCAATACCAGAGAAAATGTGTAGGTTGGATAAATATTTTGCGGTACCGACGAGTACTGAGGTTTTTCCTATACCTAAGAGACTTACTGAAATTGTTACTAAGGAGTGGGATAGACCCGGTGTGCCGTTCTCACCCCCTCCGATATTTAGAAAAATGTTTCCAATAGACGCCACCACAAGGGACTTATGGCAAACGGTCCCTAAGGTGGAGGGAGCAGTTTCTACCTTAGCTAAGCGTACCACTATCCCGGTGGAGGATAGCTGTGCTTTTTCAGATCCAATGGATAAAAAGTTAGAAGGTTACCTTAAGAAAATGTTTGTTCAACAAGGTTTTATATTGCAACCCCTTGCATGCATTGCGCCGATCACGGCTGCAGCGGCATTCTGGATTGAGTCTCTGGAAGAGAACATTGGTTCAGCTACTCTGGACGACATTACGGACAGGCTTAGAGTCCTTAAACTAGCTAATTCATTCATTTCGGAGGCCGTAGTACATCTTACTAAACTTACGGCAAAGAATTCAGGATTCGCCATTCAGGCACGCAGGGCGCTGTGGCTAAAATCCTGGTCAGCTGATGTTACTTCTAAGTCTAAATTGCTTAATATACCTTTCAAAGGACAGACCTTATTCGGGCCCGGGTTGAAAGAGATTATCGCTGACATTACAGGAGGTAAAGGCCATGCCCTGCCTCAGGACAAAGCCAAAGCCAAGACTAGACAGTCTAATTTTCGTTCCTTTCGTAATTTCAAAGCAGGAGCAGCATCAACTTCCTCTGCACCAAAACAGGAAGGAGCTGTTGCTCGCTACAGACAAGGCTGGAAACCTAACCAGTCCTGGAACAAGGGCAAGCAGACTAGGAAACCTGCCGCTGCCCCTAAAACAGCATGAATTGAGGGCCCCCGATCCGGGATCGGATCTAGTGGGGGGCAGACTTTCTCTCTTCGCCCAGGCTTGGGCAAGAGATGTTCAGGATCCCTGGGCGCTAGAGATAATATCTCAGGGATACCTTCTGGACTTCAAATACTCTCCTCCAAGAGAGAGATTTCATCTGTCAAGATTGTCAACAATCCAGACAAAGAAAGAGGCGTTTCTACGCTGCGTACAAGAGCTCTTGTTAATGGGAGTAATCCATCCAGTTCCATGATCGGAACAGGGACAGGGGTTTTACTCAAATCTGTTTGTGGTTCCCAAAAAGGAGGGAACTTTCAGACCAATCCTGGACTTAAAGATCCTAAACAAATTCCTAAGAGTTCCATCGTTCAAGATGGAGACTATTCGGACAATTTTACCTATGATCCAAGAGGGTCAGTACATGACCACTGTAGATTTAAAAGATGCTTACCTTCACATACCGATTCACAAAGATCATTATCGGTACCTAAGGTTTGCCTTCCTAGACAGGCATTACCAGTTTGTGGCTCTTCCATTCGGATTGGCTACAGCTCCAAGAATCTTCACAAAGGTTCTGGGTGCTCTTCTGGCGGTACTAAGACCGCGGGGAATCTCGGTAGTTCCATACCTAGACGACATTCTGATACAAGCTTCAAGCTTTCAAACTGCCAAGTCTCATACAGAGTTTGTGCTGGCATTTCTAAGGTCACATGGATGGAAGGTGAACGAAAAGAAAAGTTCACTCGTTCCACTCACAAGAGTTCCCTTCCTGGGGACTCTTATAGATTCTGTAGAAATGAAGATTTACCTGACAGAGGACAGGCTAACAAGACTTCAAAGTGCTTGCCGCACCCTTCATTCCATTCAACACCCGTCAGTGGCTCAGTGCATGGAGGTAATCGGCTTAATGGTAGCGGCAATGGACATAGTACCCTTTGCACGCTTACACCTCAGACCACTGCAACTGTGCATGCTAGGTCAGTGGAATGGGGATTACTCAGACTTATCCCCTTCTCTGAATCTGGATCAAGAGACCAGAAATTCTCTTCTATGGTGGCTTTCTCGGCCACATCTGTCCAGGGGGATGCCATTCAGCAGACCAGACTGGACAATTGTAACAACAGACGCCAGCCTTCTAGGTTGGGGTGCCGTCTGGAATTCTCTGAAGGCTCAGGGACAATGGAGTCAGGAGGAGAGTCTCCTGCCAATAAACATTCTGGAATTGAGAGCAGTTCTCAATGCCCTCCTGGCTTGGCCCCAGTTGACAACTCGGGGGTTCATCAGGTTTCAGTCGGACAACATCACGACTGTAGCTTACATCAACCATCAGGGAGGGACAAGAAGCTCCCTAGCTATGATGGAAGTATCAAAGATAATTCGCTGGGCAGAGTCTCACTCTTGCCACCTGTCAGCAATCCACATCCCGGGAGTGGAGAACTGGGAGGCGGATTTCTTAAGTCGTCAGACTTTTCATCCGGGGGAGTGGGAACTTCATCCGGAGGTCTTTGCCCAAATACTTCGACGTTGGGGCAAACCAGAGATAGATCTCATGGCGTCTCGACAGAACGCCAAGCTTCCTCGTTACGGGTCCAGATCCAGGGATCCAGGAGCAGTCCTGATAGATGCTCTGACAGCACCTTGGGACTTCAGGATGGCTTACGTGTTTCCACCCTTCCCGTTGCTTCCTCGATTGATTGCCAGAATCAAACAAGAGAGAGCATCAGTGATTCTAATAGCACCTGCGTGGCCACGCAGGACTTGGTATGCAGACCTGGTGGACATGTCATCCTGTCCACCTTGGTCTCTACCTCTGAAACAGGACCTTCTGATACAGGGTCCCTTCAAACATCAAAATCTAACTTCTCTGAAGCTGACTGCTTGGAAATTGAACGCTTGATTTTATCAAGACGTGGGTTTTCTGAGTCAGTTATTGATACCTTAATACAGGCTAGGAAACCTGTTACCAGAAAGATTTACCATAAGATATGGCGTAAATACCTATATTGGTGTGAATCCAAGTGTTACTCATGGAGTAAGGTTAGGATTCCTAGGATATTGTCTTTTCTACAAGAAGGTTTAGAAAAGGGTTTATCTGCTAGTTCATTAAAGGGACAGATCTCAGCTCTGTCCATTCTGTTACACAAACGTCTGTCAGAAGTTCCTGACGTCCAGGCTTTTTGTCAGGCTTTGGCCAGGATTAAGCCTGTGTTTAAAACTGTTGCTCCACCATGGAGTTTAAACCTTGTTCTTAATGTTTTACAGGGCGTTCCGTTTGAACCCCTTCATTCCATTGATATAAAGTTGTTATCTTGGAAAGTTCTATTTTTAATGGCTATTTCCTCGGCTCGAAGAGTCTCTGAATTATCAGCCTTACATTGTGATTCTCCTTATTTGATTTTTCATTCGGATAAGGTAGTCCTGCGTACTAAACCTGGGTTCTTACCTAAGGTAGTTACTAACAGGAATATCAATCAAGAGATTGTTGTTCCTTCTTTATGCCCAAATCCTTCTTCAAAGAAGGAACGTCTACTGCACAACCTGGATGTAGTCCGTGCTCTAAAATTTTACTTACAGGCAACTAAGGAATTTCGACAAACGTCTTCTCTGTTTGTCATTTACTCTGGGCAGAGGAGAGGTCAAAAAGCTTCCGCTACCTCTCTTTCTTTTTGGCTTCGTAGCATAATTCGTTTAGCTTATGAGACTGCTGGACAGCAGCCTCCTGAAAGAATTACAGCTCATTCTACTAGAGCTGTGGCTTCCACTTGGGCCTTCAAGAATGAGGCCTCTGTTGAACAGATTTGCAAGGCTGCAACTTGGTCTTCGCTTCATACTTTTTCCAAATTTTCCAAATTTGACACTTTTGCTTCATCGGAGGCTATTTTTGGGAGAAAGGTTCTTCAGGCAGTGGTTCCTTCTGTATAAAGAGCCTGCCTATCCCTCCCGTCATCCGTGTACTTTTGCTTTGGTATTGGTATCCCAGAAGTAATGATGACCCGTGGACTGATCACACTTAACAGAAGAAAACATAATTTATGCTTACCTGATAAATTCCTTTCTTCTGTAGTGTGATCAGTCCACGGCCCGCCCTGTTTTTAAGGCAGGTAAATATTTTTTAATTTATACTCCAGTCACCACTTCACCCTTGGCTTTTCCTTTCTCGTTGGTCCTTGGTCGAATGACTGGGAGTGACGTAGAGGGGAGGAGCTATATGCAGCTCTGCTGGGTGAATCCTCTTGCACTTCCTGTTGGGGAGGAGTAATATCCCAGAAGTAATGATGACCCGTGGACTGATCACACTACAGAAGAAAGGAATTTATCAGGTAAGCATAAATTATGTTTTTTTTTCTTACCTGGGGTTCCGGTTAGCTGTTAACATGGAGTCTGTTTTTAAAATTTTCATGGGCAAATTAGGCTCGCGATGATGCAAATTGCATAATTTTGTAGCGTCATTTTTGCCACAAATATTTTTGGCACAAAATCACACCTGCTGTGATTTGAGTTGTGTCACTTCATTGCGTCATTTTTGTCACAAGGTCGCGCTTGTTGTGAAGCGACTTGCTTTAGTTAATTGCGTCATTTTTGGCGCTAAGTCACGCCTGTTATGAAGCGAGGCGTTTTTTCAGTGCGTCATTCTTGGCGCCAAAATTTGTTATATTAAGCCTCTCCCTCTAATGCTTGCTGCTCTCATTATATTATACAGAGCTATGATGCTTGCTTTTGATTTTACTTTTTGTATAAGAATTTTATCATAAGCATTTTTTCCCATTCCTGAAACTGCTATATTGAGGAAATTGGATATTTTGTTTAAATGTTATTTTTTCCTTTTTGTTACGTTTTGCTAGATGTCTCAAACTGATCCTGCCTCTGATGTTACTGTAGGAACTAAGCTGCCTAAACACAATTCTACCAAAGCTAAGTGTGTTTGTTATAAACAAGCTGATCTTATTTCTTCAGCTCAATTATGTGGCATTTGTTATGACAAATTATTACATGCTGATAATGTTTCTATGAATACAAATACATCTACTGTTATTCCTTCTCAGTCTAATGTATCTGATATTCCTGCAGATCTGAATTTTTTTATTGCTGCAGCCATAGAGAAGGCTATGACTGCTATTCCCCCTTCAAATAAACGTAAAAGGTCTTTCCATACTTGTCATAGATCTAATGAATTTTGTACTGACTGACAGCATACGGAAATATCCTCTACTGATCCTGCATCAGAGACAGAAATTGACAATTCTTTTTTATTTCAAATTGAACATATTCATTTTCTATTAAAGGAAGTATTGTTTACTTTGGGTATTGAGGAGTCTAGTCCTCCTGATAGCAAAGCTAATAATCATTTAAATTCTGTATTTAAGACTTCTGAGGTTACTCCTGAAGTTTTTCCTATTCCAGATGCTATCTCCAATATGATTGCTAAAGAATGGTCTAAGCCTGGTACCTCTTTTAACCCTTCTTCTAGGTTTAAGAAGTTGTATCCTTTACCTGTGGCTAGTTTAGAGTTTTGGGAAAAGGTCCCTAAGGTTGATGGGGCTATTTCCACTCTTGCCAAACGTCCTACTATTCCTATGGAAGATAGTACTTCTTTTAAGGATCCTTTAGATAGGAAGCTTTAATCTTACATTAGAAGAGCATATTTACATACTGGCTATGTTCTTAGACCAGCTATTTCTATGGCTGATGATGTTGCTGCTGCTTCAACTTTTTGGCTGGACAGTTTAACGCAGCAGTTATCAGATCCTGAACTATCTAGCATTGTTCTTTTAGTTCAACATGCATTTCATTTGTGATGCTATATTTGATGTCATTAAGATTAATGTAAACTCTTCGTCTTTAGCTATTCTAACTAGAAGAGCTTTATGGCTTAAATCTGACATGGTGTCTTAATCTAGAATATTATTTCTATCTTTTCAGGGTAATAATTTGTATGGTTCTCAATTGGATTCTATTATCTCCACTATCACTGGTGGTAAGGGAGTTTTTCTGTCCCAAGACAAGAAATCTAAGGGTAAATTTAAAGTTCCTTTCGTCAGAATAGAGAACAGAAAACCTCTCCTTCCCCTAAGGCCTCTGGCTCTAATTGGAGACCATCTCTGAATTGGAATAAATCCAAGCCTTATAAGAAACCAAATCCAGCCCCTAAAACTACATGAAGGTGCGGCCCTCAAACCAGTTCTTCTGGTGGGGACAGACTAAAGTTATCAAGACATTTGGACAGATTCTGCCCAAAATCAGTGGATTCAGAATATTGTTTTTCAAGGGTATCGAATAGGTTTCAGAATAGGGCCTCCTATGGGAAGATTATTTCTTACTCATGTTCCAACAAACCCTGTGAAGGCTCAAGCTTTTCTGAAGTGTGTTTCAGACCTAGAGCTTTCAGTGGTGATTGTACCAGTTCCTCAGCAGGAACAGGGATTGGGTTTCTATTCAAATCTATTCATTGTCCCAAAGAAGGAAGATTCTTTCAGACCAATCCTGGATCTGAAAACTTTAAATCATTTTGTAAGAGTCCCAACTTTCAAGATGGTGACTATAAGGACTGTTCTGCCTTTTGTTCAGCAAGGTCATTTCATGTCCGCAATAGACTTACAGGACGCTTATCTTCACATTCCGATTCATCCAGACCACTTTCGTTTTCTGAGATTCACTTTTATAGACAAGCATTAACAATTTGTCGCTCTTCCATTTGGGCTAGCAACAGCACCAAGAATTTTCTCGAAGGTTCTCAGTGCTCTTCTATCTGTAATCAGAGAGCAGGGTATTGTAGTGTTTCATTATTTGGACGATATCTTGGTACTAGCTCAATCTTTTCATTTAGCAGAATCTCACAAGAAACAACTAATGTTGTTTCTTCAAAGACATGGTTGGAGGATCAATTTACCAAAGAGTTTCTTGATTCCTCAGACAAAGGTCACCTTTTTAGGTTTCCAGATATATTCAGTGTACATGACTCTTTCTCTAACAGACAAGAGATGAATTAAATTGGTATTAGCTTGTCTAAACCTTCAGCCTCTATCATTCCCTTCAGTGGCTATGTGCATGAACGTTTTAGGTCTCATGATTGCAGCATCGGACGCAATCCCCTTTGCTCATTTTCATATGAGACCTCTACAGCTTTGCATGTTGCACGAGTGGTGCAGGGATTATACTCAGATATCACAGTTGATATACTTAAATCCCAACACTCAACTCTCTCTGACTTGGTGGTTAAACCATCACCTTATTGTTCAAGGGGCCTCCTTTGTTTGTCCTTCTTGGGCTGTGATCACAATAGATGCAAGTCTTGTTGGGAAATACAACAGCATGTACTATACCACATGTATGAACAACATTGATGCTGTAGATGGCGCTGTTCAGTTTAGATTGATGATTGTTTATATCTGTTATCTTGTTCATTCTTTTATACAGGAAGGAAGTTGTTTTTTAATCTCTATTGTGTTTTTCCTCCTCTGTGTGTGCTGACTATAGTTTTACAAGTCCTTTGGTATGTTCCAAATATTGCTGATGCATCTGTACAAGTAAAGCCTAATGCAGTTTTCTTTAAAAGCTTCCAGTGTCTTTTTGATACATACACCAACAGGTTATGGGCCCAGACACTGAAGAAAAAGAAACTACAAGTCAGTAAGTGTTGCATCTATGATCCAAGCAAATACTGTGTGAGGAAACAAGAGCTGCATCCAAATTACTGAAAGATGGCAAGTGGTTCAGATGTGAAATATGCAATAGCGAAGTTAAATAATACCAACTACCAGCTGTGGAAGTTTAAGCTTGAAATGCTGTTATCCAAAGATGATTTATGGGAGGTGCTGGATACAAACAGACCCACTGATAATCCAGGGGAATGGGACAAGAAAAACAGACAAGCAAAAGCAGTTATAAGCCTGTTAGTGGAGGATGATCAACTCATTCACATAAGAAAAGAAAACACAGCTAAAGGTATGTGGACTGCACTACAAAAACTGCATGAGCGTTCAAACTTAAATAGTAAACTATATTTGCTGCGCAAACTATATAAGATGAGGCTGGAAAAAGGCCAGGAAATGTGTGAACATGTGAATGCTATGCTAGAGATTGTGGAACAGCTATGTGCAATTGGAGAAGAAATTAAAGACAATCATATAGTAGCATTGTTACTATGCAGCCTTCCAGAGTCATATAGTGCCCTTATCAATGCTCTAGAAACCAGACCTGAACAAGAACTAACACTAGAATATGCTAAGGGAAAACTAATTGATGAATATAATAGAAGAAAGGAAAACATGCATAGTGAAGAAAATGAGAGATCAGAGGTAGCTCTGAAGGCGCAAGAAGGCACAAAACAAAACAGAGAAACCAGAGTGTGTTTTTGCTGCAAAAAGGTCGGTCACCTGAAAAAGAACTGCTCAATCTGGAAAGCTGATTCGAAGGTTAGAACCACCTACAAGAGAGAGAGCTAAGGCAGCCACAAAGCAAACTGCAGCTGCATCATGGTGCGGCAGCTTTAAAGTGACTCAGAATAGTACACCACACGGATGGTGCATTGACTCAGGGGCAACTAGTCACATGACAAGTGACGAGACATTCTTCACAGAAATTGATTTCAATGCTAAAGATAAAGTCTTCCTAGCAAATGTGAAAAGTATTACAGCTGAAGGTAATGGTCAAGGGTTCCTGACTTGCATCACACCATCAGGAGGTAAGCAAAGCATTCTAGTAAAGAATGTTCTGTACATCCCAAGTTTAGAAGGAAGCCTCCTATCAGTGAAAACTCTTGCTAACAATGGACTCACAGTTCAGTTCCAAGGCAATGAATGCACAATTCGAAACAGGAAACAAATCCTAGCAAAAGGAAGATTGAACGAACACCTGTACAAACTTATCACTGAAAGGAAGCAAGCCAAAACAGCCATTCATAATCCACACAACAAATGTATCCACCTGTGGCACAGGCGATTAGGGCATTGAAACCCAGAGGCCATAAAGGAACTTGCAAAGGAAGGTTTATCAGAAGACATGATAATTTTGCCTTGTGACATGCTCATGAAGTGCACATGTTGTATCAAAGCAAAGGCCACACGTACCCCACTTCCACAAGCCAGTCAAAGAAAAACCACTCACCCCATGGAACTCATACACAGTGATGTGTGTGGACCAATGAAAAACCCCACACCCGACGGGAACAGATATTTACTGACTTTCATTGACGATTATTCCAGGTACACAACAACATATCTGATGAAGCACAAAAGTGAGACATCAGAGAAACTTCAAGAATTTATAGCTACATTCAGCAATAAATTTCAACGGAAACCAGGAACAATACGTACCGACAACGGAGGGGAATATATGAGTAAGGAAGTGGAGTCATACATGAAGAAACAAGGCATTATACACCAAACGACTGTACCATACACTCCTGAGCAAAATGGTGTTGCAGAAAGGAAAAATCGGAACCCCGTTAGAAATGGCAAGATGCATGCTTTCAGACGCCAATTTACCTAACCAGTACTGGGGTGAAGCAATAATGACTGCAACATACTTACAGAACAGGCTACCATCAAAAACTATTGAGAGCACCCCATATGAAATGTGGAATGGATCAAAACCTAGTATGGGACATATTAGAGTGTTTGGATGTAAAGCATATGCCCATGTTCCAAGTGAGAAACGCTCCAAATTAGAGAACACAACCATAGAAGGCATTCTTATGGGCTACAGTGAACAAAGTAAAGGCTATAGAATTCTTCATCCAAAGACCAACAAGATCACAATAAGCCGCAGTGTTTATTTTGATGAAAGTCAAACATCAGAAAAAATGTCCCTCGAAAGCCATAAAGAGAACCTCTCCACTGAATCAGCAAGAGATGCTGACCAAAGTGAAGCTGTACAGGAGACAGAGCAAGAAGTGGAGCTCACAATAGAAAAAACAGCTACTCACAAACCAATAGAACCCACTGAACAACCAGAAATCAGAAAATCAACTTGGGTGACGAAAGGTATACCACCCCGCAAGCTGTCATACATCGCTAAGACACATGAAACACTCGAACCAACATCCTGGGAAGATATTGAAAAATTGCCAAAAAGGGAAGCCAACCAATGGAGAAAAGCAGCCGAAGAAGAAATAAAATCACTTCAGGAAAACAAAACCTGGACACTCACTGAGCTCCCCCCCGGTCGCAAAGCTATAGGAAGCAAATGGACTTTTAAAGTAAAATACGATGCAGAAGGAAATATCCACAGATACAAGGCAAGATTAGTTGCAAAGGGATATTCACAGAAATTTGGAGAAGATTATGAGGAAACTTTTCCTCCAGTTGTAAAACACTCCACCATCAGAGCGCTCCTTAGCATTGCAGCCGGAAAGGGAATGCAAGTGAGGCACCTGAACGTCAAAACTGCTTTCCTATATGGAGACATCAAAGAGGATCTCTACATGGAACAGCCACCTGGATTTGAGAGGGAACCGAACCTTGTATGCAAACTTCAAAAGAGCATCTATGGACTAAAGCAAGCTGCAAGAATGTGGAATGAAAAAGTGAATGAAGTACTCATGAAACAAGGATTCTCAAGAAGCAAAGCAGATCCATGTCTATATTCAAGGCATCAAGAAAACAAATGGATATACATCCTAATTTATGTTGATGACATCATAACTTGTTTTGAACAAGAAAGGGACTGTGACCAAATAGTTCATATATTAAAACAGAACTTTGAGATTAAAGAACTAGGGAACATCACTTATTATTTAGGAATCCAAATAGAAAGGGAAGAGGATGGAAGCTATCTTCTTAACCAAAGTCAGAAAATTACAGAAATATTAGAGCAATTTCACATGCAAGATGCAAAAGAGGTGAAAACACCTATGGAACCAGATTACCTGAAAAACAACGGAATAGAAAACTTGTTACCCAATAACGACAATTACCGCAGGGCAATTGGAAAATTGCTATACATTGCCACCGTGACAAGACCAGACATTGCCGCAGCAATAGGTATACTCTGTAGAAAAGTTGCGACACCATGTCAACGCAACTGGAATGCAGTAAAGAGGGTGATACAGTACCTAAAAGGAACAATTCGGATGAAGCTGCGACTGCCAGCAACATCAAACCCAAAACTAATTGGATATGTTGATGCTGATTGGGCCGGAGATACCACTGACCGCAAATCTACAAGTGGTTACATCTTCCAGTATGGAGAAGGAACAATAAGTTGGTCCAGTCGAAAACAAGCGACTGTTGCACTCTCTTCAACGGAAGCAGAATATATAGCAGCAGCACATGCATGTCAAGAAGCAATTTGGATTTGTCAACTTTTTCAAGACATGGGACTGGATGTGTCTAAACCCATACCAATTCTTGAAGACAACCAAGGGTGTATAAAGTTGACACAATCAGAAAGAGTGAATCCTCGAACAAAGCACATTGATGTAAAATATCATTTACTCAGGGACATGCAAGAACAAGGTATTATTGACATTCAATACTGCCCATCGGAAGAGATGACTGCAGACGCACTCACAAAGCCGTTGCCAAAGGAACGGCATTGTTTTCTTCAAAAGAAACTGAATGTTGTGTAATTATGTACATGCCGTTGAGAAGGGGTGTTGGGAAATACAACAGCATGTACTATACCACATGTATGAACAACATTGATGCTGTAGATGGCGCTGTTCAGTTTAGATTGCTGATTGTTTATATCTGTGATCTTGTTCATTCTTTTATACAGGAAGGAAGTTGTTTTTTAATCTCTATTGTGTTTTTCCTCCTCTGTGTGTGCTGACTATAGTTTTACAAGTCCTTTGGTATGTTCCAAATATTGCTGATGCATCTGTACAAGTAAAGCCTAATGCAGTTTTCTTTAAAAGCTTCCAGTGTCTTTTTGATACATACACCAACAAGTCTTACAGGTTGGGGAGTTGTCTGGGGGTCTCTGACAGCACAAGGGGTTTGGAATCCTGAAGAGGCTAGGTTACCAATCAATATTTTAAGAAGTCCATGCTATTTTCAGAGCTCTTCAAGCTTGGCCTCTATTGAAGAGAGAACTTTACATTCATTTTCAAACAGACAATATCACAACAGTGGCATATGTTAATCATCAAGGGGGGACTCACAGTCCTTTAGCAATGAAAGAAGTTTCTCTGATACTTTCTTGTGCGGAATCCAACTCTTGTCTAATTTCTGCGATTCATATCCCAGGTGTTGACAACTGGGAAGCGGATTATCTCAGCCATCATTCTCTACATCCGGGGAAGTGGTTTTCTCCATCCAAATGTGTTTTTTCAACTTGTACAGATGTGGGGTCTTCCAGAAATAGATCTGATAGCCTCTCGTCTGAACAAGAAACTTCCCAGATACCTTTCCAGGTCCAGGGATCTTCAGGCGGAAATGATGGATGCTCTAGCAGTTCCCTGGTTTTACCAACCTGTTTACATTTTTCTGTCTCTGGTTCTTCTTCCAAAGGTGATCTCCAAGATCATAATGTAACAATCCTAAGTGATTCTGATAGCACCAGCATGGCCTCACAGGTTTTGGTATGCGGACCTTGTCCGAATGTCCAGTTGCCAGCCTTGGTCACTTCCTATAAGACCAGACCTTCTGTCTCAAGGCCCAGATTTCCATCAGGATCTCAAATCTCTAAATTTAAAGGCATGGAAATTGAACACTTAGTTCTTAGTCATAGAGGTTTCTCTGACTCCGTAATTAACACTATGATACAAGCTCGTAAGTCTGTTTCAAGGAAGATTTATCATAGGGTTTGGAAAACCTATATTTCATGGTGTTCCACTCATGATTATTCTTGGCATTCTTTTAGAATTCCTAGGATTCTACAGTTTCTTCAGGATGCTTTAGATAAAGGTTTGTCTGCAAATACTTTGCAAGGACAAATCTCTGCTCTGTCTTATTTCATAGAAAGGTTGCTAAGCTTCTTGATATTAACTGTTTTGTTCAGGCTTTGATTCATATCAAACCTGTTATTAAATCAATTTCTCCTCCTTGGACTGTCAATTTGGTTTTAAAGATTTTGCAGGCTCCTCCTTTTCAGCCTATGCATTCTTTGGATATTAAACTACTTTCTTGGAAAGTGTTATTTCTTTTGGCTATCTCTTCTGCTAGAAGAGTTTCTGAATTGTCTGCTCTCTCTTGTGAGTCTCCTTATCTGATTTTCCATCAAGATAAAGCTGTTTTGCGGACTTTGTTTGAATTTTTACATAAAGTTGTGAATTCTAACAACATCAATAGGGAAATGATTGTTCCTTCCTTGTGTCCTAAGAATACTCTTGAAAGGTCTTTACATTCTTTGGATGTGGTAAGAGCTTTGAAATATTATGTTGAAGCTACTAAAGATTTCAGAAAGACTTCTAGTCTATTTGTTATTTTTTCTGGTTCCAGAAAAGGTCAGAAAGCCTCTGACATTTCCTTGGCATCTTGGTTGAAGCTTTTGATTCACAAAGCTTATTTGGAGGCAGGCAGTCTCCGCCTCAGTGAATTACAGCTCATTCTACTAGATCAGTCGCCACATCTTGGGCTTTCAAGAATGAAGTTTCAGTTGATCATTTTTGCAAAGCAGCAACTTGGTCTTCTTTGCATACACTTACTAAATTTTACCATTTTGATGTGTTCACTTCTTCGGAAGCAGCCTTTGGTAGAAAGGTTCTTCAGGCAGCTGTCTCAGTTTGATTCTAGTGCCTATGATTTGAGTTTTTTTGATTTTTTTTAAGAAAACATCATTATTTTTTGGACTCTTGCCACCATGAAAGAAAACATAATTTATGTAAGAACTTACCTGATAAATTCATTTCTTTCATGGCGGCAAGAGTCCATGAGACCCACACAATTTTCGAGGGGTTATGATTTTTTATATAAAGCACTTTATTTATCCTGTTCCTCTTTTTTATGCATTTTCTCCTTATACACCTCACTAACTTGGCTATACGTTAAACTGAGGTATGAGTGAGGTGGGAGGTGTATTTATAGGCATTTGAGGTTTGTGAAACTTTGCCCCCTCCTGATAGGAATGTTTATCCCATACATCACTAGCTCATGGACTTGCCACCATGAAATAAATTAATTTATCAGGTAAATTCTTACATAAATTATGTTTTTTTATTTCATGATCTAGAAAGAGCGTGCAATTTTAAACAACTTTCTAATTTACTTCTGTTATCTAATATGCTTCATTCTCTTGATATCCTTTGCTGAAAAGCATATCTAAATAGGCTCAGTAGCTGCTGATTGGGGGCTGCACATAGATGCCTCGTGTGATTGTCTCATCCATGTGTATTGTTATTTCTTCGACAAAGGATATCTGAAATTGAAACAAATTAGATAATAGAAGTAATAGATAATAGAACTGCTTGTGCAATGCCGCCACCTGCAGATTCGCGCCCAATCGGCCGCTAGCAGGGGGTGTCAATCAGCCTGATCGTATAGGATCGGGCGGATTGAAGACCGCAGCCTCAGAGGCAGCGGACAAGTTATGGAGCAGCGGTCTCCGGCAACCATTCGGCCCTTGTTAAATCAACCCCTAAGTCTGAACAAGGAGCTTCTAATATTCAACAGCTTATAACAACAGACTGAAACAGTCCTTACAAGGCAAAAAAGAAGAAGAAAAATTATCTCCTGACTGACCTTGTCAGTGTTTTTTTAGGAGAGGTAAACTGTCAGGAGTGTGCTTTGAGCATGTGGCAATTAATATTTTCAGAAAAAAACCCTATCAGAGAGATAGGGAAAAAGAATGCTCTTTCAGCTCATTGATTAAAGTGAATGTAAATTTTCAATTACTTTGTGGTCCCTAATACTTCACAAACACATGCTGACTTAAACTGCCATATATATTTTTTTTTAAATGTAGATTATTAGTAATATATTTTATTTCTAAACTTATCTCCGTTTTGCTGCTCAACTCCTCCCATCCGGTACTTCCTTGATTTGCAGACTGTGGTCCCGTCCGCTCTATTACGTACCTCTAAATTGCGTCCCCGTGGAGTCCTCAATTTGCGCATGTGTGCAAAAATCTTGTCTTAATATGCGCATGTGTTCCCGAAGCCAAATGCATTTGTTATCTTTACAACTTTTTACACTGCGCATGCGTTACTTGCAACTGCGCATGCATCTTCTTTATTTTCCGGAAAATGGTTATTCCCTCGTTGAGCGCATGCGCGTATCGTGGACGCACATTGCTTCTGAATCGCTCTTTTAGTTGCAAACGCATGCGCAGAAGCAGCGCATGACATTGCACAAAAGGGGTTGAACGCTCCTGGGGGGGGGGAAAGTGGATTTGAAAACGCAAATGTCAACCAATTAGGAAATAAGGGACAAAATGGTGGGCGGAGGAATTGCGGCTACGAAAATTAGGTAAAGTATATATTTGGATTTTGGATGCTAATTAAAAACAAATGATGAATTTTTAATTGTTTAAAAAGATAATCCCTTTATTACCCCAGTTTTACATAACCAATACGGTTATATTAATATACTTTTTACCTCTGTGAGTACCTTGTATATAAGCCTCTGCAGACTGCCCCCTTAATTCAGTTCTTTTGACAGACTTGCATTTTAGCCAATCAGCGCTGACTCATAAATAAATATGAGCCTACCTAGGTTTAGCTTTCAACAAAGAATACCAAGAGAACAAAGCATATTTGATAATACAAGTAAAATGGAAAGTTGTTTAAAACTGAATGTCTCTTTAAGGGAAATTTGATACTTTATATATCAGGACAAAAATGCAGTATATTATTTACCCATTGCAAAGCTGTCTAAGTGAGCAAACACTCCCAGAGTGCATAACTATGACATTGAATAAATCTGTGATTAAAATAGCAATACATTTTGTAAAATAAGAACAGTTGGCATATAGCCTGAGTAAGTTGCTATACGGAATGAAACAGCCATGAAACAACTAAGTAGGACAAAACAAGATGTAGGCCAAGGCCCGAAAAACAAACAAGTAGAGAACATCAACTTTTTCTGACTAGGAAAACAAGTTATCTGTGAGTGTGTTAAGCAATAGTTTCTAGGGGAACTAAGTGCAGGAGTTTATTCCTATACACATATATCCATCTGAGTATAAGACCCCTCATTTTAAAAGGGACCTCTCCACTTTCACAATAGGGGTCACTTGTCCCATTTTATTGCATCTATGGGGATGCCAAAACCCCTTTCACAGACCAGGGTATCATAAAAGTCACCTAGTAGGCAGGTGATTGTAATATCTATGATGATCACCTGCCAGCTGCCACCAAAGGGCATGAAACCCCTCATTAGTTAGTCTTTAGGGAAAAGGGCTCCTTCTAGGCACTACTCCTTACATAGGTAATATATTATGTAGATGATAGCTATTTTTGTCACTCATTTACTAGTCATCTCCGCTATTTCCAAAATGTTGTCTCATTCCTGCTTCTTGTGGGTGATAGTTATCTTAATACAGTTGCCATCTCTCTTAAAGGAAATACGCTGGCACCTAGTGGGGCAGTAGGTAACCATTATAATGGGGATCGACTAATAATTAGAGGGGAATGTGACTCATCATTCAAATGAGCAAATACTCTTTTACATAAGGGGTGCCATCCTCCTGTAACTGAAGCAGAAGAGGAAATAGGAACTGTGTAAAAGCCCCCTCCAAATCTTGGCATCTATATGAGACAAGTGATAAATATCACAATAATTCCCTATATCTTAGGGGAATGTTATTCTCTTCTACTTTCAAAATAAGGGGTTACTTGTAGGTGAAACAGTCATTTGGAAGACAATTGCCACTTCCTTATTTCATCTGACCTTGTTACACCCTGAGCTATGACACAACTACCATTGAATGAGAACAAAAGGTTCCACCACTATTCTATTGAAAAAGGCCAACTGTCATCAGCTTTCAAGGAGTTTAAGCCATGAAAGCATAGTATAACGTCCCCGTAAGGAGCTGAATCCTTTATCATAAAGAAAAAAATAAAGCCTGGACATGACTACAAGGTTCAAGCACAGGTTGTGGTAAGATTGCTAGAGGTTTTAAATTTTCAGGCTATGAGGTATGGAGTCGAGTTCCAGAGGTAGGTCAGTAAACAGGCAGAGATTGGCAAATTGCAGGCTATGAGGTACCAAATCAGGATCTGAAGAAAAGTAAAAAAAACAGGAAACAGGTTAAAAACTCAGGATAAGCAGCATGCAATAATACCCAGAAAAAAATATCCAATAAAACATGGACACAGTTGCATCAATATATAGTGCCAACCACCGGAAAAATGTATGCTGCAATGATGCAAAAAGAAAAATGATGTAACAGTTGTCAGAATAAACATACAACTATGCAACATGCTTTGTATCACTTGAGGAGGAAAACGGTCTTGTGTAGGCCTCAGTCACTCTATTCCTTCTTTTCCTTGTCTACTCTTTTTCCTTTTTTAATTTATTTGCCTTTTCTTTCTTTGGCTTTCCTTTTTCCATTTCCCATTCTTCACTTCTCTTTCTTTATTTTAATTTTTTTCACCCATTTTGTTTTTCTTCTCTCTTCCTTCAAAGCTCTTAAATGAGTTTCTATTAGATCAGCGGTTTTCACATTTTTTTCAGACTGTGGCACACGTGGCAATGCAAATTTCTGTTGTGGCACACTTGTGTTATACATGCTTTGCGCTCATTTAATTAACTGTACATTTACAGCATTTTGTCAGTTTACACTATGTTGACTTTATTCAAATTCTATTACAATACATATTTTATAGTTTATTATGCATGTGTCTTGTTTTTAGCATGAAATTTGAAAGTGTCTCAACATATGCAAGAAGTGGGAGGAATTACCCAATCACAAGAGTGCAAATTTCAGATAATTGTTACTATACTGTCTGTTCAGTGTCTTAGCCTTTGGTTCTTAATGACATAATCATCTTATTGTTATTGGTGGTTGTTTGGTAACAGTTTAGCTCAGTCGTGCACCTGAGAGCATGCTGAAGATCTGCCTAGCCTGTCAGTGAAGTCAGTGCAGGGGAGGGCTGGTCTTGCCACACTGAATTCAGCATTGAGTGTGAGATCAAGGTCTATTTTGAGCTTGCTGGGCTTAAGATGTTTTGGAATCAAAGCTCACACTTATTACCTATGTGTGACAGACTTAGCTGCATCGGCCCCTTCAACCTTCCTGCTGGTAATGAGAAAATGTGAGCCTGGCACTGTAGCAGATTCTGATATAGCACAAAGTGCTCAGCAGTCAGCAATGGAAAGTTCAGATAAGTGTGCTCCAAGTCAGCTAGATGTGTTGCTCTGCTTCTCATGTTTTTATTTTCAGATTATTGTTTGTATGTTTTAAGTTATTTTCTCTGTTATAAATCAGTCCCAGTGTCTATGAACTGCTGCATTTTTTTTTTCTTGCAATCCTGCTTTTTTAACCCTTGAAACCCCTTCAGCATTTGTCCTAATGTGTTTGTGTATGTATGTATATATTTATATGTGGGGGGAGCGGGGGCTGGGCCCCATGGACTGCTGACCGATCACTGCTAATGAGTCTGAGTGTAGTTGCACTTACAGGTGGGATGCAGGAATAATTTTGTTCATGAGCCTATAGGAAGGTTTCAAGTTAGATACACAGGTGAAATATTATGCTATGGCTGGCAAAAGGGTTTTCAGGAGTGATACTCTGCACAGAGTGGCAGGAGATTTAAAGGATTGATGTGTGTGTGTGATTCTTTGTGTGAGTGTGCCTGTGCATGTGTGTAGGAGAAAGTGTCTGTGTGTGAGACTGTGTGTGTCTGAGAGAGTCTATTGTGAACGTGTTTTTGTGTGTGTGAGAAAGGACGAATGAGCGTGTATCTGAGATAGTCTGTGTGTGAGTGTGTAGATGTCTATTTGCAAGTTTGTGTATATGTATTGTTAGGCACAATGTATACTCTGAAAAAATGTTTTTGCTGTGTGTGTCACGCAAGAGTGTCAGGGTTTTGGCCTGAACTAAAAGGTGGCAACCCTAGTCTTACTACACACATTTGTGCCACCCCACACTGAGAAACACTGCATTGTTATTCAGGTTTCACTACAGGAATGGGGGCACTAGATGGTAAAGTTGACTTAGTTAATAAAATGCGGATTAATTGATGAACCTTAAACAAAATTTTACACAAACGACATAACAATGAGTATTAAAGCAAGATTAATGCACTGCCAAATCGTTAAAGAAAATTAAGCAAAGTCTTTACCGTGACGAGTGTCAACTTATCTCAAAGTGTTTATAGCAGTTATAAAATAAATTGTAAAGACCTTGCTTTGGCGCTGATATTCATAAATGCTGAACTTGCTGAATTTTCAAAAGAAAAAGGGCGCAACTCTCCAGCACTGTGAGATCTCTTTCATTTATGTATGTGAAGCAGAAACAAACCCAGTGCAATACAGCACTGAGATGAGAGTTTTGTTACACTTACACTTTGTGCGTTGTATTTTATATTGCTATACATTTCAGATTGGGTCTTTTCAGTATTATTGCATTTAAGCTTTGAACTATCATATTTATATTTTAATACATTTAGATCTAGCAGTGATTTGTACACATTCTGAATATGATTTTAACGTTTCTGTTACTTTAAGAACTTAGGATCATACTTTCTATATTTCTGTGTATCTTTTTCAAATTACATTGCACTTTGTATTTTCTCGATTGTAAATTAAAGATGACAGTTTCAGAAAGTGGGAGGGAAAGTGCAGTTCCCATGGATTTTAGACAAGCTGTTGTCACAGATTTATCTTGATAGCTGTATGCAGGTGAAGTTTCCTCAAAATTCACAATACACTTATTTTAACAGAAAAGTAATTTATACTAAAATATAAACACAATCAAGTTAAATTGTAGTGAAAACAATTCTGTTTAATTTGGAATTGATGCAAACGGAGCTTATATATCAGCCCCAGTGGTTCTCCAGTAACCTTCTCTCTCCCATGTAAAAACAATTGTATCCCAAAGAGCTTCATTACTTTCTATGGAAGTCATCTCTCATCTCTCTTTGGATTTCAAGGTTCCTCCCCTTTTCTTAGAAAATTCTGTGAAATCTGCCCCAGTGAAGTCAGCACTATAATCTCTCTCCAAACTAGAGACTGTTTAAATATCTGGCCCATAGATATTGATGCTCTCTGGGTAACTGAAGCTGACAGTTTTACAGTTTTAATTTAAATAAATGACATGCAAAGTGCAATGTAATTTGTAAAATATACACAAATATACAAAGTATAATCCTAATTTGTTAAAGTTACATAGAAACTGCGAAAGCATAATCAGAATTTATAAAATCACAATCCTAAATACACTGCTGTTTACAAAATAAATTACAAAATAAAAGGTGCAAAGTTTAAATGTAATAAAACTTAATCTGAAGTGTAAAGTGATAACAAATAGAAAGCACAAAGTGTAAATGCAGCATAACTGTCATATATTGCATTGGGCTTGTCTCTCCTTCACATACAGAAATGCAGGAAACGCCCCTTGGAGAAGTAAAGCAAAAACCTGCCTTTAGAAAATTTCACTAAAGATCTTGCAGTGCTAGAAGATCATTTCATAGTATTTCACCTGAGCAGATCAGGGCCTTTAGCTTCTCTTTGCTTTTTTCATTTTTATTATGTCTACTAATTTTTTGTTGTTCTACGCCTCTCATTTTGTTAATGTTTTCTCATTGGCTTTATCTTTATTCATTTCTGAAGTATTTGTGATTTTTGGACTGATGAAGAGGCATTGGTTTATCCGGTGTGAAACACGTCAGATGCCTTGTAACCTGACGTCCCCTGTTAAACACTGCATTATGAATAAAGCATGAATAAAGAACTTAAGCAATAGAAAGTATGGAGTTTTTTTTGTGCTAGTAAAGGACAAGAAAATGCATTGATTGAATAAAGGAGTCTAACCTGTTAATACACTTGCAGGCCCCAATACAGACCTCCTAAAACACAAGAATTAACCCCCAATAATTTACTCATTCTAATTGGCAACACTTGAAAAAAAATCCCAGGGAAACTTCGTAGCAAAGCAATCAAGTAAGCAGGTTATTGTAGTACTGGCCACTCCCACTGCATATTTGCATAACCCCACCCATTCTGTTCTCTCCAAAACATCCAGTGTAAATATGCACATGATATGTGCAAAATATTTAATATTGTATTACTAAATCTAATCTGTAAACTACAGGATATTTACAGATATTCACCAAATTAGGTATATTTTTCATTATAGGAACAGAATAGCCAAAAATAAAAGTGAATTATTTAAATAAAGCATTATGTGTAGACAAACTTCCCATTATGCAGGTATTACAAGTTTTCCAGCTAAAACTCCTATACTTATGTGTTTTTACTACAGATGTAATATTCAGACATAACAGCTAGAGGTTCTCCCTCTCCTCCTAACTAGAGCGCTTACAACCAGGGAGTCACTAGCTGACATGCCTGGCTTCTTAATGCTGGCTCTGCACAGCGTAACGTATATTTAAATCAGAACAGCAACACTAATACACAGTAAAGCAAGCTAACAAACAACACTGTCTGCTCCACTATCTCGTTAGCTTGCAATAGATTTTTCCCAAAAATAGGGAAACCGTGAAAAACATTTGATTAGATCAGAGAAAACAAATCTTGGTGTTACTCCAGAAGCAAAGAGCCTTGTGCAGATACATCAGATGCACTGGTTATTCCACGAGAGCACAACTTGTGTGTCTTTAATCTCATTGCTATTATCTTGGATTATTATTGGATAAAACAAATATCAATTTATTCTTTTGGCCTGGTTGTAGAATTGTTGGTAAGGAAGGCAGAACTATTGGTTACTAATTCAGTTACAAGACTGACTTAGGACTTTTTTCAAACTAGGTGGCAAAGGGCTAGGTTTCTGAATCCTTTAGGACGATGAACATGTTGTTTTTTTAGCTGGTCCACAAACCTGTTATAATTAGGGCTTTTTGGCTAACAGCGGTATCCACAAATAAAACAAAATTGTGTACAGGACATGACTAAAAAAGTAAGTTTAATGCAATGTGAGAAAAGGCTACGTTTCAGGCAAGCTGCCCTTAGTCATGTCTTGTGCACAACACACAGTTCACTTCCTCATATACTTACAAATTTAATCAGTGGTGTCATTAGGTTTGGTGTCACCACTACAACAAGTAATGCTTTTTTTTTTTTTTTAAACTAATGTTACACGTAAATCGTAACTCCAATATAACACTGAATGTAATGGCAGTAGTGACATTAACAATTAGCACAATTAAAATTACACCTCTAAATGATATCTTATGAAAACAATAGAATTCAAAGTTAAAGGTTTTTCATTATTATATTTATTTTAAGATTAAAACTTTAGTGAAATAATGAAAATATGAAATAATACCATAAAAATAAACAAGAACAAATACACAAGAATGTAGTGAACAGTCTGGACTAAGTCAGAACTTTGCTTTTCTGGCCTTCAAAGCTACTGAAATTGTGAATCACTTCATTGAAATCAAAGTCTTTCCATTTTACTTCTATTATCTAATTTGCTTAGTTCTCTTAGTATAATTTGTTGAAAAGCATACATAGGTAGGCTCAGGGGTAGCAATGCACAAGTGGGAGCTACCTGCTGATTGGTGGCTGCACAAAATATACCTCGTCATTGGCTTACCAGATGTGTTCAGTTAGCTCCCAGTAGTGCATAGCTGCTCCTTCAACAAAGGATACCAAGAAAATGAAGCCCATTTGATAATAGAAGTAAATTGGAATGTTGGTTAAAATTGTGTGTTCTGTCTGAATCATGAAAGAAAAAAAATCCGTCTTTCAATCCATTTCTTGAATCAAGGCTGTCAATTAGAAAGGCCAAGGTAGTCATATTCACATGTAGACTCTGCTTGAGGTAAGGTTGCAGACTTTGCCACAACCTTTTATTTGCATCTGAGATTTTCAGTTTTGGTAGTGAAAGGAATCTCTTCAAGCAACATCAACTGATACCATTCCTTTGGCAATACATTTTAACCCCTTCAACCATTTAGACATATATATATATATATATATATATATATATATATATATATATATATATATATATATATACGCTGTGCTGTACTTTGGCTATTGTACCGCACAACGTGTATACACATCTGAGCTTCAGGAAGCTCCAGCAGTCTCAGCTTTTAAGTTACAGCCGAGAGCTGGAGTTTCTGAGCTCCAGGCATCTTCCCACATCTGGAACCAGAGCGTGATCGTTGTCCCAGTTCCATATGAGGGTAGATGCCAGATCGTTACACACAGTGACACTGGCTGTGTCACTATGTGTAGCGACCATCTGCTGGTGCCAGCGGGAAGTGTGGGAGGGAATCCCGGAGGTGGGAGGGCAGGAGTGAGGGGAGGGAGTGGAAAATAAAAAATAAAGGGAGAGGGAGGGAAGGGGCGCTGCACTACAGAAAAAAGGGGAAGGGGCGCTGCGCTACAGAAAAAAGTGGGGTGTGGAGGGCCCCCAAACTAGCGTGTGAGGGGAGGGGGGGAATTGGGGGGACCACTACACTACAGAAAATATAAAAATAATTTTTAAAAAATTAAATATTTTTAAAAAGTGTTTTATAGGTACAGGCAGACAACTGAGTTGGGTTAGAGAGCTGTTTTAGAGGGTTCAGGGAGGTTGGAGGGTTAGGGGGATCCTACACTGCAGAAAATATTAAAACATATAAAAAATATTCAGTTACAAAAAGCCTCACTTTGGCAGACTATCTGCCAGTACCTAAGATGGGGGTGACCAGTAGGAGTGAGGGAGGAAAGAGAGATTTTTTGGAGGGATCAAGGGCTGGGAGGTGTCAGGTGGGAGGGTACTCTCTACACTAAAGCTAAAATCAACCTTACAAGTTACCTAATTAACCCCTTCACTGCCGGGAATAATGGAAGTGTGGTGCGCAACTGCAATGAGCGACCCTCTAATTACCAAAAAGCAATGACAAAACCATATATACCTGCTATTTCTGAACAAAGGGGATCCCAGAGAAGCTTTTACAACCTTTTGTGCAATGATAGCACAAGCCGTATGTAAATAATTTCAGTAAGAAACCAAAGTTTGTGAAAAGTTAACGATTTTTGTTATTTATTCTCATTTGCCAGTGAAATGGTGGCATGAAATATACTAAAATGGGCCTAGATCAATATCTTGGGTTGTCTACTTAAAATATATAAATATAGTATTGACAGGTAAATAAAAAAAACAAGGCTCTATTTCTGTAAAATGCTAAAAATTCTCTGGTATTTTGGGCAAGTTCTTCTCTGAAAGTCCTGGTAGTGAAGGGGTTCATATTGTGTGTGTACCCACACCTTCCCCCAAGAGAGTGCACATCAATCATGTATATACTCCCCCTGCTAGATTATTGGAGGGTAAGGCAGTGGCAGATACGGGTTTGCAACAGGGCAACTGCCCTCCGATGAGCCAGGACAGACCTTAACTGTTCTTATTGAAGGAACTGTGTATTGTAGTGCGAGCTGTTTATTGGCAAGCTAGGCTGCGCTTATGCAACCAGCCTACTACATCTAGGTGGGTATCATAAGCATAGCCTAGCTTGCCAATAAACTGTAGTACAATACATAGCATATCACTATAGATGCAGCTCTTCCTTACTCACTACAACGGCGAGCCCTGGACTAATTTCACAGCCGTTCAATTCCATGAGGAGTATCAATAACAACTACAATTCCCAGAGTTGTTTGGTCCCCTGAGCTATGTGTGCATGCACCACATATTCAAATTACACAGAATATGTTCCCTCCATAGTAAGTGGAAACGTTTGACAGGAGTTGGCAGCTGACAGAGTCTGAGCAGCGTGAGTATCTTTATTAGAAAAATAGTTCAGCAACATCCATAGTGCATAACACCAGGAACAGGAGACAGGGTCTTACGTGTTTCGGTGGGTGCCGTCTTACTCATAGACCTAGTCTTTATGAACATATTTCACATTGTCTTCAAGTGGAACAAAAGACTAATTGACAGAGGAAAGTGCCAAAACCTAAGCAAATATGTAAATCATCTGCCATATAGATTAATGTTGAAATCCTAAATAGAAAATCTGATAAGATATTGAATTTACATAAGCTAAGAGGGGTATATAAGCTAATTCTGAGGTTTCAGGCAGTAGCCATGAATGCAAATTACTATTTTAAATCAATGTATTATTGATTGGTAAAGCATATGCAATAAAGACATATTTCTCTATGAGAAAAATATTTTTTAAATCATCTTAAGAAGAGATAATAAAGTACTGAAAAATGATATTGCTCATGAGTCATGATATGCAGCTGAAATATCACATTTGTGAGGGTAAAAATATCTTTTCAACTGCTAAACAAAAATCACTTTGAATTTGTGACATTTTCAAGGTTTGTTGCTGCTAGTTCTATGTGAAATAGCAAATTTCTTACTTTTGGGATTGTAAAACACAAGATAACCAGTGATATTATCTGTTTACTCTTAATATAGATATATATATATATATATATATATATATATATATATATATATATATATATATATATATATATGGTAAAGCAAGATAGCGTCAGCACTTCTTCATACAAAATTCCACTTTATTGAGGTTTCAGACAAAGATAAAAACAGCGACGTTTCGAGTCAACACAGACCCTTAGTCATGCATGACTAAGGGTCTGTGTTGACTCGAAACGTCGCTGTTTTTATCTTTGTCTGAAACCTCAATAAAGTGGAATTTTGTATGAAGAAGTGCTGACGCTATCTTGCTTTACCATATCCATAAATGTGGGCTGGCAGACCCCACTCAGTGGTCGTGCACTGCTATAATCTGAAAAAAGGTTGCTGAAAAAAATGCTGAAAAAATAGCATTAAGAAAGGTGCTGGACTTACCTGTTAAAGTTGTATATATATATATATATATATATATATATATATATATATATATATATATATATATATATATAAATGAATAGATAATAGGGATCCCTGGTCAGCTTATGAGGGTATTTTGTAAAATCTTGCTTCAGTATATACTGTATATATATATATATATATATATATACATACATAAATACATACAGACAGAAGTTCAAGAAGAAAAACTACATTATACAGGTTAGGAGAGATCAAAAAAAGTAACCACCAGCACCAACCATGCAGGATTCAATATAGTAAATCAAAACAATAATAAAGATATGCAGCTTAACTAACATATATTTATTTAAATACAAATTGGCACAAGCAGAGAAGATATTTAAGTCCACTGGACAAAAATACTGGGTGCCCATTTTATTTAATTGGGAGCTCCCTGTAGATTATTTAACCAGAGTTGGAAATCTCATCCAATTTTAACCTCTGTTTCACACCTCCACAAGTTATGGGCCTTTAATGAGATTTTTTTCAATGTGCACCCCCACGGCTGTGGTCATGGTTACTTGCAGCTATTAATATTGTTACATGGATTAGAAAGAAAGAAAAAAATCCTGAAAAATGTATATCAGGATAAAAGACAGGGAATTCAGCACTCTTTTATCAAAAAGATTTATTTAGCTCATCAAAGTATAATAAGGAGTATCCAAAATAGAAGCTATAGTGGCAACAAGAGAGGACAATCTCTGGCACTAGGATTTACAAGACTTTATTGTCTCAGATATACACATACAGTAAGTCGGTATACAATTGACCAAATAGTGTATATATCAAAAGGAAATTGAATAACACAAAAATAATATACAAACCTGACCGGTCAGGGGTAAATGTGAATGCATGAGCCTGATACATTAACTAACCCCCAGGGACATTATTCAAAAGATCCTTCGTGAGCGTTAGCTTGCAATGTATCCGTTCAGTGGCGTTTACACAAACCACATGTTCCGTGTCAGCTTGTCCAATGTCTTGTTAGCTTCCATTTTCATCCCGCAAGTGCTGCATTAACTGGGGCAGGAAAGTTATGGTGTAAATCTTTAGCAGATCTGTTTAATGTCTGTTTAATGTGGAGACTCCTCTGGAGGAGATTCTGGATCATATTCAATCCCTAAGGCTGGTGAATGCCTTCATCAGGGATGCCATT
This sequence comes from Bombina bombina, assembly GCF_027579735.1. Lineage (NCBI taxonomy): Eukaryota > Metazoa > Chordata > Amphibia > Anura > Bombinatoridae > Bombina > Bombina bombina. Next base: position 559,583,515 of record NC_069501.1, on the reverse strand, counting down.
CTGCAAATTATTTGCATTAATGCTAAGAACTCTAGCTTTACGGTTCTGGCTAGGAGAGCCTTGTGGCTTAAGTCATTGTCAGCAGATAATGTGTCTAAGACTAGACCCTGCTTTATCAACAGCCGGGCAGTGGCCTTGATGGCCCTGCTGGTGGGCCATGACCCAACATGCATGTAGCAACAGTTCAGTGGGAGGACAGAACGGCACAAGGAGCAGACAACAGGACTGGACCTGGACAATGCAGGTTAAGTAGGTGATACCAGCTCACTGACACCAATTAAAGAATATATTTTCTTCCCCCACTGACACCAATGCATTTAAAAAAAAAAAATATATATATATATATATATATATATATATATATATATATATATATATATATACACACACACACACACACTACCAGTTAAAATTGGTCTTCAAGCTATAGACAATGTCTACATCCCAGCAGTAAAAAGAAGCAGTATTTGTATACAAATTTTATACAACAGGTCTGCTGGAGCCAACCATGATTTGCTCTGTTTAAATACTACAAAATAAAAATAACTTTGCTGACAAACACCAAAAATTACCTTAACTGCAGCTACATTTAAACAGTAACACACAATTGTTATTATTTGCACTTAATTGAGAAATTTTCTTTGTCTGAGGCCCTCACCCATGTAACTCTATGGAAATGCAAATGTATACAGACCAGAAAAACAGGTTTTTAAACCATGATTTTCTTGAGAAAACATTTAAAGATATATCCTGCAATATTCTAAAATTAAATCAACATATTATCTAATTCCTGCAAAACTAAATGGCGTATGGATTTGTCTACAACTTTGTGGCCGCCAAAATGTTAATTAGTTGTTAGTTGTGAAATAAACTCTATGAGAGGGTCTCAATTGTTTCCAAAGAGTTTATTAGGAATCAATATATGTTAATAAGATAAATATTTACAGGTATATATACACATCTATTTTACAGCAAAACAGTCAAAATAATTAATACAGGGCAACTCTACTACAACCAGTGGAGGCTCCTCCATATGTGCACTCCCGCACGTGAGCCTCCTGTGGAAAAGGGAAAAAAAGAAAGAAATTACATTTTTTGGCTGAATAAATATAATTTCCCCCTATTGGAAAAATTATATTTATTCAGCCAAAAAATGTTCTAGATTGTGCAGTTTAAATAAAATGTCTAGATTGTGCAGTTTAAATAAAATGTCTAGATTGTGCAGTTTAAATAAAATAAAAAAAAAATCCTTTAATATACCTCTCTACCGCACGTGCGGTAGAGGAGGTATAGGCTGCTATATCCTTTTGGTCATGTTTTCTATGTATCTGCTGCTCCGCCCATAACAGAGCCTATACCTCTGCTAATCGCACAATTTTCAATGTGCGATTAGTGCCATTACTATGGGCGGGCAGCAGGGGGAGCACTGTTTTTTAAACTTGTGTGTTATCCCTCCCTCCTCCCTGCTCTATGTTATCCCTCCATATTGTGGATCACAGTGGCAGCGGCAGCGGCAGAAAAGGAAGAAGCAGGAGACCGGGCTGAGTGATCTAACCAGGGCCGGCTCATTCATGATGGGACCAAGTGGGTCCAACAACCCAGGCGGCACTTTAGTGACTGACTCAGTTACTGTGATAACCAGACGTGAGTGTAGTGTACTGCATAGTTGCCAACTGTTTTTTTATCTGAGTGACACTTCTTACCTCAGCGCGCTGCCACTCACTGACATCTCAGCTGCTCCCTACCTGCTAGTTACTCCTTGCGTGCGGTGTGTGTTGGAGAAATGTATTAGATGTATTAGGCCTGAGAAATGTGCCAGAGTGAGTGCGGTGGTCTGTGTCCCTCTCAGTGAGATCCATTTCTGGCAGTGCAAAAGTGTTAGTCCCAGTCTGACTTTTCTATCTTCTTAGCGTACTGTTAATGGGAATCTTAGCTTGGTCTCTCAAGCTTGCTTTAGCTCTGTCTGCTCCGTGACACAATATTATTATTACAGTGAGTGTATTTAGACCTTGCTCTGATTCTCTGCATTAAGCTGAACCTTGCGTGCTGTTTCACTGAGGTTTTCTGTTACCAATCTCCTATCATTCTGCCGTTTTCAGTAAAAATCCTAGAATGATAGGAGATTGGTAACAGAAAACCTGAAAGTGAAACAGCAGCACGCAAGGTTCAGCTGAAAAAAAAATGTAATTGTGAAAAATCAAATGATACAAATATTAGGCTGTTATATGGGGATTACATCAGTGAGACATATAGTGCATGTTGGTTCTTTATAGACTTGATATGCACTGAACATAACATAAACAAACTTGCAGCAAACTGTCATCACTACACCTTCCTTCAGATAACATGACTCCGTAAATTGGAACTATTATTTCTAGCAAAAAAAACCCTCTACTTTCCAGTGCATATGAGATTTGTAGTTTTTAAAGTATGATTTGATGCGTAACATTCTTTCCTCAAATGACTACAGTTCCCATCATGCTACTGATGTTTTATGTAGTAACAGGAAGTGTGTCTGCTCAGTGCTTTGCTTTCAGTGTAGCCCATAAGAAACATGGCTGAGCAGCAAGAACACATAACTTAAGGTTTGTACAGCTGTGTATAGAGTAGACTTGTGTTGTTGTGTCTCATTGTGTTACTGTGTACATGTGATATGACATCACTGTGTTACTTTGTGTGCCAAAAAGTTTGTGTGTCACACTTAGTGTGTTTATTTATGCCACTGTGTCTGTCACATTGTGTGTTAATGTTTGTCTTATTTTGTGCATGTGCCACTGTTTGTTATTGTGTGTGGTGACTGTCAAAAATTATAGTACTCTGTCATTTTTACTTTGTGTGTGTGTCATTGTGTTTGTGTTACTTTATGTGTCTATAAGTCTTACTGTGTCTTTGTGTTACTTTGTGTGTCTATAAGTCTTACTGTCTGTGTGTGTGTCTATAAGTCTTACTGTCTGTGTTACTTTGTGTGTCTATAAGTCTTACTGTGTGTTTGTGTTACTTTGTGTGTCTATAAGTCTTACTGTGTATTGCATTGAGTGTTATTGTCTGTATGTCACTGTGTTTGTGTTACTTTGTGTGCCCATAAGTCTTACTGTGTGCTCCACTGAGTGTTTTGTGTGTGTATGTCAGTGTGTTTTGCACCAAGTGTTATTGTGCATGTCACTGTGTTGCACCAAGTGTTATTGTGTGTGTCATTGTGTCTTTGTGTTACTTTTTGTACTGTCTGTTTCACCAAGTGCCATTGTGTGTTTGTGTTACTTTTTGTTCTGTCTGTTTCACCAAGTGCCATTGTGTGTTACTGTGTGTTGTGGTGAGAGGGCTTTGTGTGTAAGGCAGAGGGGACCTCTAATATTAAATATATATTTATTAATAAGTTACTGGGGAGGGGCTCTGTGAGTGAGGCAAAGGGCACCTCTCTATAATATTATATATCTGTATATAAGGTACAGGTGAGGGGCTATCTGATAAAGGCAGAGGGAACCTCTCTATAATATTAAATATGTATTGATTTATAAGTTACTGGGGAGGGGCTATGTGAGTGATGCAGATGGATCCTCTCTATAATATTATATATCTGTATATAAGGTATAGGTGAGGGGCTATCTTATAAAGGCAGAGGGAACCTCTCTATAATATTAAATATGTATTGAGATATATATATATATATATATATATATATATATATATATATATATTGAATATATATATATATATATATATATTGAATATATATATATATATATATATATATATATATTGAATATATATATATATATATATATATATATTGAATATATATATATATATATATATATATATATTGAATATATATATATATATATATATATATATATATATATATATATATATACTGGTCCGTGAACCCCCATTTGAATAACCCACGAGCCGCCACTGACTACAACCCCAATTTGTGCAATACTGTCAAAATAATCCTAGGAATATACTTAGCCAAATTCACTAATGTGTCCAAATTCATCCATCATTTTCATCAGGAGATGGAAGAAGTTTTAGTGTTCCAGTTTTTTATACCCCAATTCAATAGGGTGTGGTTTTACAAATGCCATTCAAAGGCTATTGGCAGTGTCCTTCTTAGACAGACACTAGGCCAAAGAGCTACTTTAATATTCCATTTTAAAACCAGCTATGTGAATTGCCAGGGATAAAATATGTGAGCTATATTTTAATATTCCAGTGATAAAATGTCACCACAGAGGTCATTTGGGTTGAGAACCACTGGGCTAGACTTTTATCCTCATCTTTCAAGGGCAAGTCCCTGTTTGGTCCGGACTCCATCATAGCCACAGTAGCAGGTGGAAAGGGAGCTTTCCTACCTCAGGATATGAAATCTAAACTTAAGAACCGTTCTGTGGGACATTTCCCTTTGTCCGAACAGGGGTCAAAGGAGTGTGGAAGCGGCTAAGACAGAATCCCCCAGGGCAACCTTTAAGTCCATCCAAGGGTGGAATAAAAACAAGCAGCCCAAGAAGTCCTCCTAGGACAACAAGTCAGCATGTTGGGATTGCCCCCGAACTGGGATCAGGTTGTGTGGGGGGCAGACTTTCTTTGTTTCAGAGGGAATGGTATCAATCAATCCAGGACCCCTTGGTGCTGGACATTATTTGCCTAGGATACAGAATAAGCTTTTGGTCTTGTCCCCCTAGGCACCGTTTTTTTAATGTCAAGGTTCTCAGAAAATCTGTAAAGAGATCGGCTCTGCTCCACTCCGTGGACGACCTCCTCGCTGCGGGCATAACAGTTCCAGTTCCCCATCAAAAAGGAGGGCACCTTCAAGATGGAAACGATAAGGTCCACCCTTCCCCTAGTACAAGAGGGTCAGTTCATGACCACAATAGACCTAAAGGACGTGTAGCTTCACATTCCGATCCACAAGAATCATCACCATTTCCTACAGTTTGCCTTCCTAGGCAAGCACTACCAGTTTGTTGCGCTTCCATTCAGACTGGCTAAGGCACCCAGAGTGTTCACCAAGGTGCTGGGAGCTCTGCTGGCTGTGGTTCATCTGCAAGGGATTGCAGTTGCCCCTTACCTGGATGACATTCTTGTTCAGACTCCATCTTTACCAGTGGCTCAGGACCACACGCATAGGTTACTCTCGTGTCTTCAGGTGCATGGTTGCAAAGGTCAACTAGGAAAGAGCTCCCTCATTCCAACCACGAGGGTAAACTTTCTAAGAATGATCATAGACTCAGTATGCGCATTTACCTCAATGATAAGCACAAGGAGAAGCTTCAGAAGACGTGTTGCCTACTTCTATCCAATGCCCATCCTTCAAGGGCAAAATGCAAGAAGTGGTAGGTCTCATGGTTGCGGCATCAGATGCTATACCATTTGCTTGCTTTCATCTGAGACCACTACAGTTGTGTATGCTCAGACAATGGAATGGAGATAATTCAGATCTATCACGTCATCATCTATCTTGACAAACCCTACCTCAAGTCCTCCTAGGGATGAGGTTCCATCGCCCCTCCTGGGTAATAATCACCACAGATGCGAGTCTATCAGGCTAGGGTCCAGTGTGGGGTTCTCTCAGAGCCCAGGGAACCTGGAGCCAGGAGGAAGTCTGTCTCGCGATCACCATTCTCGAGTTAAGAGCTATTTACAACATGATCCTAATGTGGCTGCAATTGTGTTCTGCCCGGTATGTCCAATTCCAATCGGACAAGATTACGACCGTGGCCTACATCAAACCATTAGGGAGGCACACAGATCTTTCTGGCGATGCAGGCAGTGTCTTTGAATCCTATTATGGGTGGAGAGGTATCAGTGTCAAGTTTCAGCTATCCACATCCCCGGTGTGGAGAACTGGGAAGCGGATTTCCTGAGCAGGCAGACTCTCCACTCAGGGAAGTGGTCTCTGAATCAAGAAGTATTTCTGGAAATAACTCACAGATGTGGTGTTCCAGATATAGATCTGATGGCTTCCCACTTCAAAGCTAAGCTCTTGAGATACGGATCGAGGTCCAGGGATCCTGAGGTGGAGCTAATGGATGCCCTAACGGTCCCGTGGAACTTCAACCTTGTTTATCTGTTTCCATCGATTGTCCTTCTGCCACAAGTGGTTGCCCGGATTAAGCAGGAGAGAATACCAACTATTCTGATGGACCCTGCATGGCCACGTAGGAATTGGTTAACAGATCTGGTGAACATGTCTTCTCATCCTTGGCCGCTACCTCTTCATTAAGATCTACTGACTCAAGGACCATTCATGTACCAAGACCTAGATACTCTGAGACTGACTGCCTGGAGATTGAAGGGTTGATTTTGGTTCAGAGAGGCATCTCTGAAAGTGTGATTTATACTTTTATCCAGGACTGCAAGCCTGTTACTAGATGCATCTACTTCAAGGTTTGGATGACTTATCTTCACTGGTGCAACCAGAGAGGTTTTTCTTGGCATAGATTGAAGATTCCACTTATTCTTCAGTTTCTCCAGGAAGGTCTGGAGAAAGGCCTGTCGAACAGTTTTATCAGATCTCTAGTCTGCCAGATGTTCAGGCTCTGGTCTGAATTAGACCTGTTTTCAAACATGTTGCTCCCCGTGGAGTCTAAACTTGGTTCTTAAGGTTCTTCAGAGAGCTCTGTTTAAGCCTCTGCATTCTGTTGATATTAAGTTACTGACTTGGAAAGTGGTCTTCCTTTTGGCTCCCTCCTCTGCTCACAGAGTATCAGAGTTTTCAGCTTTGCTGTGTGATCCTCCGTATCTGGTGATCCAATAGGATAAGGCTGTGTTGAGGACTCAACCAGGCTTTCTACCTAAGGTGGTGAATACTCGTAATATCAACCAGGAGATAGTGGTTCCTTCACTTAGTCTCTCCTTAGAGGATGACAGATTAGGACAGTTACACAATTTGGAATTGGTCAGAACGCTGAAGTTTTACCTTCACGCTACTATGGAGTTTCATCAATCTGCTTCCTTATTCATCCTGTATACTGGCAAGCCCAAAGGCCTCAGCTGTTACTATTTCCTTTTGGTTGAGAAGTATGATCAGTACGACCTACAGGGAAGTGGGTCAGGAGCCCCCTTTGAGAATCACGGCACATTCTAACCATGTAGGGTCTACTACTTGGACCTTCACAAATGAGGCCTCAGTTGAGCAGATCTGCAAGGCTGCAAAGTGGTCTTCATTACACACTATCACAAAGTTCTAAAGTTCTACAAATTTGATGGTTTTGCCTCAGTGGAGGCATCCTTTGGGAGAAGGGTTCTACAAGCAGTAGTACCTAGTACTTAGGACTGCCTCCCCTACTTTTTCCCTTCCGACCATCACAGTTTGGGTATTGGTTTCCCATAGGTTATGAATGTTCTCATGGACTCTCACTGCCAATAGAAGGAAAATAAAATGTATGCTTACCTGATAAATTAATTTCCTTCTTGGCAGTGAGAGCAGGGCCACCTTAACACAGGGCAAAAGGGGCAGCTGCCCAGGGCCCAGTCTTTGTTAAGGGCCCCAGCGTCCTAAGTGTGACATGGGGGGGGGGACACAGTCAGTCCTAATACTGTCACAGTAAAAAGTTCTCTGCTTATATTTATTTGTGAGAAACTGTGCCAGACCGTGCCGGTGTCATGTGACATGCCAAGCTAGTGCCATGTGCTGTTTTAGATGTGCACTGTGCAGCACTGAATGCTAAGCCCTAACTTGGCATCCAGCCAATCCCACTGCATCAGAAAAGGTCCTTCTGGGGTTACCACTGTTACCAGGTAACTGCTCTGGTGGTGGGGATTGTTTCTGGGTAGGGCTGACTGTAGGCGCATGCAAGAAAGCTGGAGCGGCAGGCATGTGAGGATTTGAGCATCTGTGCAGCTGCACACACTGGTCTCTTCAGTCTTGAGGCTGTGTTACTCATCTCACACTGTATCCATGCAGCCTTGGGCAGACAGCATCCAGTCTGCTGGTCTCCTTCACATTCAAAGGCATATTAAATTAATCCACAGTGGAGGAATTAATATATTAATTTACTTATTAGTACAACTTAGGACCAGTTTCACATATTGCAATTTATTTCATTTTTTTTAAATGATTAGCCCAGCAGTGAATGATAATAATTAAAAAAATATATATAAAATAAATTGATTTAGTTGTTTTTTGGGATGTTGGGGTGGAGAGCAAAATTGCATGGGGGGGGGGGCAAGAAAATGTTTGCCCAGGGTCCAGTCAATATTAAAGACGGCCCTGTGTGAGAGTCCACGACCCCGCCCAAATGCTTATATGTAGTGGAGGCAGTTGTCTTTTTGCACTCTGTATCGCTTGTATCTCTCTTCACTATTCCTTATCCTCAGCTGAACTACTAGAGGGTAGGGGAGGTAGGCGGGTTATTTGTAGTCTTGTTTGGGGAGTCTTTGCCTCCTCCTGGTGGCCAGGAATAGTATTTCCCCTTGGTTATGAATGTTCTCATGGACTCTCACTGCCAAGAAGGAAATAAATTTATCACGTAAGCATACATTTTATTTTTATTATTATATTTTATTTATGAAGAACCGACATATTCCACAGAGCTGTCCATGGGTATAATTAATTTAAATAAAACAATAATATAAAACTTGTAAGAGACTAGACAAAATTTGAAAAACATATGCAAGAGGAATTGAGGGCCCTATTCCCGTGGGAATTTAAAAAAAGTTTCCAATTTACTCATATCATCAAATTTGCTTTGTTCCATAATATTCTGGGTTGTAGAGCTTTCTAGGTAGACACCTGGAGTACTACATGGCAGGAAATAGTGCTGCCATCTAGTGCTCTTGCAAATGGATAACATTCTTTCAAAACTGCTGCCATATAGTTCTGCAGAAATGGGCAGGCTCCTAAGCATATGTCCCTGCTTTTCAACAAAAGATACCAAGAGAAAAAAGAAAAATGATAATAGAAATAAATTAGAAAGTTATTTAAAATCACTTGCTCTATCTGAATCATGTAGGAAACATTTTGGGTTTCATATCCCTTTAAGAAAAACTAAAATTTGTAGTATTCTGGGCTGTATAGTGCTAAAAGCTGAATCCCGAAATCCCGATTAACAACTGGACTAATGTCAATACATTAGCACTAATAGCAGAGTAGCTTAGCACACTTTGCTATCTTTCATTGAAATTGCGGACATGATTTCTGACTTTCTGCTGATGTACAGCCTGGTGCCAGTGTAAAACGGAAACTACGGAGATGGTCTAAAATTGAGGTAAACGTGACTTTTGGGTCAAGGATCAATCATATGTAATGATTCTGTTGTACAAATATACATTAATTTACAGTTACCAGGTTACTCCAGATCGATCTTCTCCTGACCGGTCCGGAGCATGATGGGATGGTGGCCAAAAAGTTAAAGCAAAGGCACTGCTAAGTTCCTGTCTGCTTGTGTTATCACCCCCCCCCCCCCCCCCCCACTGAGCTTGAATACTAAATACCTAATTTACAAAATTGAAGCTATAGCTTTAAACGGGATATGATATAAGAATTGCTAGCCTCTCATAATAAGGAGATACACATAGGCTAGCTTCTCTTCCAGGCTGTGGTCTATAGAATACACTACCATCTATTGCTAGAATACATATCTATATCTATAGAATACATATATTATGATAAAGCCTAGATACATTTTAAGTGTCTCCTCACTTGTTTCATCCATAATCCTTTTGAGTACTTCTCACTCACGTAATATGTATATTAGCTAATCATTTAATTCTTTTTCACATCTAGATATCATGAGTATCTTTATTATACTGTTATAAATTGTGTTGTCATTTATCCAGAAATATATATATATATATATATATATATATATATATATATATATCCTTATGAAGCCCAAAAGTGGCTCCTAACATGACTACCATAAGTTCTATGCCATCCTTAAATCAAGTGGCCAGACAAGTAGTCATCACAATGTGATAGTACTATTGAAAAATTGAGGTTTATGAAAACTATGTTATATCACTTATTGTTCTACACATATATTTCAATGTTCATTGTTCAACTGATTCCCTGTCATACTTGTTATACGACGTTCAATGTATGTGTTTTTTGCTCAAAACCTCAATAAAAGATTATTTAAATTAAAAAAGTGATAAAAATGTGGAAAAAGTAAGCAGAGAAGAAGATGTTAGCTTTGCAAATCTGCTCCAAAGATGCATAATTTTTAAAAGCCAACAAAGTTGCAACTGCTCTTGTAGAAAGAGCTGTAATATGCTTATGTGGTAACTTTCTTACCACCAAATAAGCCTTGTGAATCACTTGTTTGAGCCAAGAGGCTAATGCTACCTTATTAGCCTTCTGCCACTTACGAGTAGTGAACAAACACACTAGAAATTCTTCTGAAATCTTTAGTAGCTTGGAGATAGAATTTCAAAGCCCTAACTACATTAAGATTATGTAATAGTCATTCTTTAGGAGTTAGCAGGTAGAAACTACCTTAGGAAGAAAACCATATTTAGTTCTAAGTATAGCCTTATCCTTGTGAATAAGTGGAAATGGAAAATCACAAGACAAGGTTGACAACTCAGAAACCCTCCTTGCTGAAGAGATTGCCAATAGGAAAATAACTTTCCAAGCTAACAGTAGAAATGGAATGCATTGGTTCAAAAGAGGACCTTGTAATACAGAGAGAATTAGATTAAAAATCCACGGTGGAGAAATAGGTTTCACAACCGGCCTAATTCTAACTAACGTCTGGACAAAAGTCTGAACCTCAGGAAGTTTAGTCAACTTCCTATGAAAAAGAACAGATAAAGCAGAAATTTGACATTTTAGGAAACTAGTGGACAAACCTTTGTCAAGGCCATTCTGAAAAAATTGAAGGATTCTATGAATCCTAAAGGAACACCAAGAAAACCTTCTGGAAAAACACCATTTAAAATATGCCTGCATCAAAGTTTCAATGACTGAATCTTAGAAACCTCTGTTTCTCAAAACTAGGCATTCAACTTTCACACTGTTAAATTTAGAAATTTAAGATCCTGATGGAAAAGAGGACATTGAGCCAACAGGACTTGTCTCAGAGAAAGAATCCATGGAGGGGAGGACATCTGTACTAGATACGGATACCAAGTCCTGCTTTAGGCTGGAGAAATTACTATTACTGATGTTGACTCCTGTTTGAGTAATGACTCTTGTAAGGAAACGAAGGAAACAGGTATGCTAGATGAAACTCCCATGGACATACCAAGGCCTCTATTATGTGAGCCTTTGGAAGCTTGCAATTTAATCATCTATGTCCTGAAAGTCCCATTTGATCATTAAGCAATCAAAAATGTACTAATGGAGAGACCACTCTCTTGAATGGACCGATTGACTGCTAAGATAATCCACCTTCCAGTTGTTCACACCTGGTATGTGAATTGCCAAATGGAAGCAAAAATTCCTCTCTGCCTAAGACAGAATCTGAGACACTTCCTGCATGGCCAGTGGACTGCAGGTACCTCCCTTGATGATTTATGTAGGCCACCACCATGATATTGTCCAATTTGAAACAGAGCCCGAAGAATCGCTCAAAGTTCCAGAATGCTGAATGGTAACCTTGCCTTTAGAGGAGACCAAACTCCTTGCGCTCTTCGAAAAACCCAGCACACTTCTCAGCCTGGCATCCCTCGGCACTATAAACCAAGACTGACGAAGGAAGGATGCCCCAAGGGTCAACAAAATACTTTGTATCCCTAAGAAAAAAATGTCTGACAGAAAAATCCAAAGCAATCTGCTGTTCCAAATGTAGAAAAATGTTTGACCACTGAGGTAGCATACACAGTTAAAGGGGTTTAAAGTGAAGAGGGGCAAAAGGAAATGTGTGAAGCTTTTACCATAAGAACCGCCGTCCCCATGCACTAAGTAACTGATGGAAATGGAGCCCTTGTAGGGAGAGACACCCTCTGAATCTTTATTTTGCAAAGTTCCATCAGGAATTAAGATTGAGTCTATTATGAATCCTATAAATGCTACCCTTATAGCAGGATATAATGAGCCTTTTGGTACATTGATTCTCCAACCATGTTTTTGAAGGACGCTTGCGAGTAAGAATGATAGCTAGTGAATATAATATAATATAATAGGCTTACACTAGTATGTCGTCCAAATAAGGTGCAACTGAAATGCCCTGAATTATGATCACTGCTAAGATTGTACCCATCTTTGCAGCTATACAAACCTCAGGAACTGAAAGTGATCCTTGTGTATAGGGATGTGCAGATATGCATCCTTGAGGTCTATAGTAGCCATAAACTGTCCCTTTTGGATTAAGGGTAAAGTTGTGTGGAATGTTCCCATTATACAAGTGTGTTTACGGCTGTTAAATCTAGGAAAGGACTGCAAGTCCCTTTGGACAATGAATAGATTGGAGTAAAATCCTTGACCCTGTAGCTACACTTGTCAATGCAGCTGCAACAGTATCCAGTAGAGAGCACATCCAGTGCAGGTATTGGGTACTGCAGAGGATTGCAGGGAGAAGGGGAGGCTAAGGATGAGTCCCCACGATGCCTAAGGGTAGTTATAATTGAAGTCCCATAGGGAAATACAATGCACATAACGGTATTCTATGACCATTTATTATTCAGCTACTGTGAAGTTTATCTTCTGTTTTCCTTGTGGATGATAATTCCCAGGGACTCTGGGTCTCACATTGGTCTGAGCTCCCAAATTTAAATCCATAAGCAAGTAGTTGGAAACACCTCTATTCTCAATCAACTCCTACGAGGCCAAGAACAAAACTAAGAGAAATATGGAATGGATTTTAAAGGGATACTAAACCCAAATTTCTGGATAGCGCTTGCTGATTAGTGGCTACATTTAGTTACCAATCAACAAGCGCAACCCAGGTGCTGAACCAAAAATTATCCGGCTCCTAAGCTTACATTCTTGCTTTTCAAATACAATTGCATGCTCTATCTGAATCATGAAAGAAAGACATTTGGGTTAAGTATCCCTTTAAGCTATAATACCCATTCTTGACCTCCTCCTAGTGGCGAGAAATATATTCCATATGTTATGGAGAACTGTGGACCATCATTATTTTACAAAATAAATGTTCATTTTAAATTCTTATCTCCATCAGAGCCTTTGTGTTTATATAGAATGGTAAGATAATGTGATCTGTTCACCCTACAAATTCAGACTACTTTAATGACGTGTTTTCAAAGAGCAAAAATGCTATTTCATATAGAAAAATAAACTAAAAAGATGTATCAAATTAATACATTTCAAACTCTACAACTTGTATAACAAAATATTGGAAACCAGTTTAGAGAGAGAGGAGAGAAAGAGAGAGAGGTTACACAGGGGAATAGGCTTCAGGTGTAGATTTTTACAGAGACAGGAACTTAAGTCGCTAGTTGATTGTGGTGAGGCCATTGTACAACCCCAATTCCAAAAAAAGTTGTGACAGTATGGAAAATTAAAAAAAAAAAAGAATCATTTGAAAATTCAAGTCACCCTTTACTATATTGAAAGCACATTGTTAACACATTATTTGATGTTTTACATTGTGAATTTAATGCATTGTTGAAAATATACACTCATTTCAAATCTGATGAATGCAACACACTCCAAAAAAGTTGGGACAGTCAACTGTTTACCACTGTGTTACATCACCTTTTTCTTTTAATAACACTTACTAAGCATTTGGGCACTGAAGATACCAGTTGGTTATGTTTAGCAAGCGGAATTTTCCCCCATTCATCCATTATGCATGTCTTCAGCGGCGCAACTGTATGGGTCCTTATTTTGAGCTTCATAATGTGCCATACATTTTCAATCGGAGACTGAGGACTGCAGGCAGGCCATGCTAGCACCCACACTCTGCTTATGCAACCATGCTTGTAATCCGAGCAGAATGGCGTTGTCGGACATCCCTGGGAAAGACCACGTCTGGATGGCAGCATATGTTGCTCCAAAATGTATACATAACTTTCTGTATTAATGGTGCCCTTACAGATGTGCAAGTTACCCATGCCATGGGCACTGACACTCCCCCATACCATTACAGATGCTGGCTTTTGGTCCTGACGCTTTGATGGTCCTTTTCCTCTTTTGCCTGGAGAACATGAAGGCTGTTTTTTCCAAAAACGATTTGAAATGTTGACTCGTCGGACCACAAAACATGATTCCACTGTGCTACTGTCCATGTCAGATGAGACTGAGCCCAGAGAAGTTGGTGGCGCTTATTGACAGTGTTAATGTAAGGCTTCTGATTTGCATATTAAAGCATTGACTTGCTCTGTGGATGCAGCAGCAAATGGTGTTGACTGACAAAGGTTTGCCAAAGTATTCCTGAGCCCATGTCAGGATATCCATTACAGACTCATGACGGTTTTTGAGACAATGACGTCTGAGGGATCGGAGATCACACACATTCTGAAGTGGTTTTCGGCCTTGCCCTTTACGCATCGAGATTTGACAGGATTTCTTGAATCTTTTAAATATAATGTGCACTGTAGAAGGTGAAATGCTCAAAATCCTATCTATTTGTCTTTAAGGAAAGTTGTTCTCAAATTGTTGGATTATTCACTGACGCTTCTGTTGGCAGATTGGCGAGCCTCAACCCATCCGTGCTTTTGAAGGACTGGGCCTTTTTTGGGAGGCTCCTTATATACTATGATTGCAAGATTGCCTCACCTGTTTCACATCACCTTCTTATTTCAACTTGTCACATCGCTATTAGTCCTATTGATCCTGTCTCAACTTTTTTGGAACGTGTTGCAGTCATCAGATTTGGAATTAGTATATATTTTCAAAAATACATTAAATTTACAAAGTAAAACATCAAATAATGTGTTAACAATGTGCTTTCAATAAATTACAGGGTGAATTGAATTTTCAAATGACTCTCTTTGTCTGTATTTTTGCATTTTCCATCCTGTCCCAACTTTTTTGGAATTGTGGTTATAGATAATAAATGGTTAAAAGGGATAGTAAACACCTTGAGATGTTTATAAAAAATGTTTAGTTATACATATGTATTTATATGTCTAAAACATAATCAAAGAACAAACTGGCATGATTCCTTGGTGCTGTTAAAATTGAGCTTTTTTTTAACCAATTTAAAAGTTTGGCCAGAAGTGTCTGACATGTTTCGGCGTGAGTGCCTTAATCATAGACAATGTCTATGATTAAGGCACTCACGCCGAAACATGTCAGAAACTTCTGGCCAAACTTTTAAATTGGTTAAATAAACTCCATTTTAACAGCACCAAGGAATCATGCCAGTTTGTTCTTTGATTATGTTTGAAACTTATCCTCATACACCGGGCGTTTTCCTTTCCTGCTGAATTGGGCTGGAGATTGTGTGATGCAGGTACTTAGAGGTCAGGTGAGCAGGCTGTTTTTGAGAGAAGCTGTTACTGCTCTGAATACACAGCATACTACAGTGGATATGGATCATCAGTTTTGCTGGTGAAAAGAGGAAGCATTTTAGGCTGTATAACTACCGCACTGGCAAACTGGGGGACAAATTCAAAGCGGACCTGCATAGTTCCCGGGGGACCGGTGATCATCTGGACTCTGGGGAGCAAAGTGTGTTCTGTTTATTGTTCAAGGCAGTGTATGCTACACCCCGTAGCTGAAAGGTAGGAGCCCTGAACAGGGCAGGATTCATGTGAGATAACACAACACATCCTAGGCAGCTATTTGGTGAAAATTTCCACTAACATTCTAAAACTGCAGACAAACAGTATTTCTCCTTTGTTTGCTTGCCACTGATATACTTAATTGTTATGTTTTACTGTGTTTTGAACATATTTAATCATCTACATACATTTTTGATTTACTATTTATGGCCTAGATTTGGAGTTCGGCGGTAAAAGGGCTGTTAACGCTCCGCGGGCTTTTTTCTGGCCGCACCATAAATTTAACTCTGGTATCGAGAGTTTAATCAAATGCTGCGTTAGGCTCCAAAAAAGGAGCGTAGAGCATTTTTTCCGCAAATGCAACTCTCGATACCAGAGTTACTTACGGACACGGCCGGCCTCAAAAACGTGCTCGTGCACGATTCTACCATAGGAAACAATGGGGCTGTTTGAGCTGGAAAAAAACCTAACACCTGCAAAAAAGCAGCGTTCAGCTCCTAACGCAGCCCCATTGTTTCCTATGGGGAAACACTTCCTACGTCTGCACCTAACACTCTAACATGTACCCCGAGTCTAAACACCCCTAACCTTACACTTATTAACCCCTAATCTGCCGCCCCCCGCTATCGCTGACCCCTGCATATTTTTTTTAACCCCTAATCTGCCGCTCCGTAAACCGCCGCCACCTACGTTATCCCTATGTACCCCTAATCTGCTGCCCTAACATCGCCGACCCCTATATTATATTTATTAACCCCTAATCTGCCCCCCTCAACGTCGCCGACACCTGCCTACACTTATTAACCCCTAATCTGCCGAGCGGACCTGAGCGCTACTATAATAAAGTTATGAACCCCTAACCCGCCTCACTAACCCTATCATAAATAGTATTAACCCCTAATCTGCCCTCCCTAACATCGCCGACACCTAACTTCAATTATTAACCCCTAATCTGCCGACCGGAGCTCACCGCTATTCTAATAAATGTATTAACCCCTAAAGCTAAGTCTAACCCTAACACTAACACCCCCCTAAGTTAAATATAATTTTTATCTAACGAAATAAATTAACTCTTATTAAATAAATGATTCCTATTTAAAGCTAAATACTTACCTGTAAAATAAATCCTAATATAGCTACAATATAAATTATAATTATATTATAGCTATTTTAGGATTAATATTTATTTTACAGGCAACTTTGTAATTATTTTAACCAGGTACAATAGCTATTAAATAGTTAAGAACTATTTAATAGTTACCTAGTTAAAATAATAACAAATTTACCTGTAAAATAAATCCTAACCTAAGATATAATTAAACCTAACACTAGACTATCAATAAAATAATTAAATAAACTACCTACAATTACCTACAATTAACCTAACACTACACTATCAATAAATTAATTAAACACAATTCCTACAAATAAATACAATTAAATAAACTAGCTAAAGTACAAAAAATAAAAAAGAACTAAGTTACAGAAAATAAAAAAATATTTACAAACATAAGAAAAATATTACAACAATTTTAAACTAATTACACCTACTCTAAGCCCCCTAATAAAATAACAAAGCCCCCCCAAAATAAAAAATTCCCTACCCTATTCTAAATTAAAAAAGTTACAAGCTCTTTTACCTTACCAGCCCTGAACAGGGCCCTTTGCGGGGCATGCCCCAAGAATTTCAGCTCTTTTGCCTGTAAAAGAATAAATACAATACCCCCCCCCCAACATTACAACCCACCACCCACATACCCCTAATCTAACCCAAACCCCCCTTAAATAAACCTAACACTAAGCCCCTGAAGATCTTCCTACCTTGTCTTCACCATACCAGGTTCACCGATCCGTCCTGAAGAGCTCCTCCGATGTCCTGATCCAAGCCCAAGCGGGGGCTGAAGAGGTCCATGATCCGGTCAAAGTCTTCATCCAAGCGGGGCAGAAGAGGATCTTCCATCCGATTGAAGTCATCATCCAGGCGGCATCTTCTATGGTCTTCCATCCGGAGCGAAGCGGCAGGATCCTGAAGACCTCCAGCGCGGAACATCCATCCGGACCGACGACTGAACGACGAATGACTGTTCCTTTAAGGGACGTCATCCAAGATGGCGTCCCTCGAATTCCGATTGGCTGATAGGATTCTATCAGCCAATCGGAATTAAGGTAGGAATTTTCTGATTGGCTGATGGAATCAGCCAATCAGAATCTAGTTCAATCCGATTGGCCGATCCAATCAGCCAATCAGATTGAGCTCGCATTCTATTGGCTGATCGGAACAGCCAATAGAATGCGAGCTCAATCTGATTGGCTGATTGGATCAGCCAATCGGATTGAACTTGATTCTGATTGGCTGATTCCATCAGCCAATCAGAAAATTCCTACCTTAATTCCGATTGGCTGATAGAATCTTATCAGCCAATCGGAATTCGAGGGACGCCATCTTGGATGACGTCCCTTAAAGGAACAGTCATTCGTCGTTCAGTCGTCGGTCCGGATGGATGTTCCGCGCTGGAGGTCTTCAGGATCCTGCCGCTTCGCTCCGGATGGAAGACCATAGAAGATGCCGCCTGGATGATGACTTCAATCGGATGGAAGATCCTCTTCTGCCCCGCTTGGATGAAGACTTTGACCGGATCATGGACCTCTTCAGCCCCCGCTTGGGCTTGGATCAGGACATCGGAGGAGCTCTTCAGGACGGATTGGTGAACCTGGTATGGTGAAGACAAGGTAGGAAGATCTTCAGGGGCTTAGTGTTAGGTTTATTTAAGGGGGGTTTGGGTTAGATTAGGGGTATGTGGGTGGTGGGTTGTAATGTTGGGGGGGGGTATTGTATTTATTCTTTTACAGGCAAAAGAGCTGAAATTCTTGGGGCATGCCCCGCAAAGGGCCCTGTTCAGGGCTGGTAAGGTAAAAGAGCTTGTAACTTTTTTAATTTAGAATAGGGTAGGGAATTTTTTATTTTGGGGGGCTTTGTTATTTTATTAGGGGGCTTAGAGTAGGTGTAATTAGTTTAAAATTGTTGTAATATTTTTATTATGTTTGTAAATATTTTTTTATTTTCTGTAACTTAGTTCTTTTTTATTTTTTGTACTTTAGCTAGTTTATTTAATTGTATTTATTTGTAGGAATTGTGTTTAATTAATTTATTGATAGTGTAGTGTTAGGTTAATTGTAGGTAATTGTAGGTAGTTTATTTAATTATTTTATTGATAGGGTAGTGTTAGGTTTAATTATATCTTAGGTTAGGATTTATTTTACAGGTAAATTTGTTATTATTTTAACTAGGTAACTATTAAATAGTTCTTAACTATTTAATAGCTATTGTACCTGGTTAAAATAATTACAAAGTTGCCTGTAAAATAAATATTAATCCTAAAATAGCTATAATATAATTATAATTTATATTGTAGCTATATTAGGATGTATTTTACAGGTAAGTATTTAGCTTTAAATAGGAATCATTTATTTAATAAGAGTTAATTTATTTCGTTAGATAAAAATTATATTTAACTTAGGGGGGTGTTAGTGTTAGGGTTAGACTTAGCTTTAGGGGTTAATACATTTATTAGAATAGCGGTGAGCTCCGGTCGGCAGATTAGGGGTTAATAATTGAAGTTAGGTGTCGGCGATGTTAGGGAGGGCAGATTAGGGGTTAATACTATTTATTATAGGGTTAGTGAGGCGGGTTAGGGGTTCATAACTTTATTATAGTAGCGCTCAGGTCCGCTCGGCAGATTAGGGGTTAATAAGTGTAGGCAGGTGTCGGCGACGTTGAGGGGGGCAGATTAGGGGTTAATAAATATAATATAGGGGTCGGCGATGTTAGGGGCAGCAGATTAGGGGTACATAGGGATAACGTAGGTGGCGGCGATTTGCGGTCGGAAGATTAGGGGTTAATTATTTTAAGTAGCTGGCGGCGACGTTGTGGGGGGCAAGTTAGGGGTTAAGAAATATAATATAGGGGTCGGCGGGGTTAGGGGCAGCAGATTAGGGGTACATAAGTATAACGTAGGTGGCGGTCGGCAGATTAGGGGTTAAAAATTTAAATCGAGTGGCGGCGATGTGGGGGGAGCTCGGTTTAGGGGTACATAGGTAGTTTATGGGTGTTAGTGTACTTTAGGGTACAGTAGTTAAGAGCTTTATAAACCGGCGTTAGCCAGAAAGCTCTTAACTCCTGCTATTTTCAGGCGGCTGGAATTTTGTCGTTAGAGCTCTAACGCTCACTTCAGAAACGACTCTAAATACCAGCGTTAGAAAGATCCCATTGAAAAGATAGGATACGCAAATGGCGTAGGGGGATCTGCGGTATGGAAAAGTCGCGGCTGAAAAGTGAGCGTTAGACCCTTTAATCACTGACTCCAAATACCAGCGGGCGGCCAAAACCAGCGTTAGGAGCCTCTAACGCTGGTTTTGACGGCTACCGCCGAACTCCAAATCTAGGCCTAAATGTCTATATATGCATTTACAGACATATATACACCTATAAAGCCATAAATACATATGTACACATATATAGACATATATTATAGACATATATATAAGTGCATTGGAGTCCTTTGCAGTGAAGTAGATGAAAACATTAAAGAACAATTATGCAATATTCATTTTAAAAAAGGTATTAACTATGTATTTATTGTAAATATTTTACATTCCTATGTTCTGCACATAACATAATATGTTCTATGTATTTCTAATGAGATATTCCTTTATTTATATATATATATATATATATATATATATTTCATATTTTCATATCAGGTTAGCGCACATGAGAATATGGGATCGGGTTTGTGTACAAGTTGGGTGTTTTTTCCACTTTTTTTGCTCCTTTGACTTCTCTGGGGGAATAAGTTATTGCGCGCAACCTTATAAGTTTAGCTTTTTGTGCTCGTTCGGTAAACGTGCAACAGAAAACTGTTTACTTTCAACTCATAATACAAGCGCAATCCAACACACGCAAAAAGCTTAGTTATAGCGCAATTAATGCTCAAGCAGGAGTGTTAAATAACGCTCCACTTGTAATCTGTCCCTTAGACTTTACTGTTATGTTATTTTATAGCAACAAATTAGAAATGTATTGTAATTACAAGGTGTTTACTGTCCCTTTATGCATTGGAGTATTCTGCAATTTGAGGCTTTTAGTCTGGGCAGTACTGTGGATATGATGCTGAGGGTAGATACAGTGAGAAGCATTGTTGGGTTCATTAAAATCATTACTATGGAGATATAAACCATTGATACATTTACAAGAGTGGAAAGACAAGGCTTTTGCCTCCTTTTCAACCCCTTACTTGTTCCCATCAGACCAGTGCACCACTGCCAGATGGGCCCCTCAATGTGGGCCCCAGTAAAGCTGCACCAGTAGTTCTGCCAATGAAGTATTCTCTGTAGACAAGTAAACACATCATGTAACTCATTTATAAACATTACATCTGAGAGAGCTTTGGAAAGTCTATGGGGTTTGTTACAGTTTTTATATGCTGAGGATTTTTTTCAGCACACAGCTTGTCAGACATTGGAGAGAGAACATTACCCTTAATTTATAAGAAGTTGCATGAATCCTAAACTCTCTCATAGAATTTGAAACTAATTTTCTGCTTTGTCCCATGAGAAAGTCTTGTAATAGCAACTTATCAGTATCACTGGAGAACAGCTGCATATAAACTAAATTGTACATCATTTCACATTGCCAAAAATAGTATGATATTTATGTCATAGTACAATATTTTATACCTAATCTAATGCACTATGTTTAGGAAAAATTAATTCACGCTGTTGAAGAATATACTTAAGGGAACAGGAAAATCAAAATGTTTCTTTCAGTATTCAAATATAGCATCTTAAAGGGCCATAATACCCAAATGTTTAAACACTTGAAAGTGATGCAGTATAGCTGTAAAAAGCTGACTAGAAAATATCACCTGAACATCTCTATGTAAAAAAGAAAGATATTTTACCTCAAAAGTTTCTCAGTAGCCACATCCCATTGTAAAGGACTTCTAAGCAGCATATTAGTATGTCTGTCCCGGGACAGTGGAAGGAGCGAGCTTACGTGCACTCTCATCTTATTTCCCTATTCAGTTTAAAGGAAGTTTGCTATGAAATCTCATGAGAGTTAAGTGAAATCTCATGAGATCACAGTAAAAGAGTTCATTACTTAATTATTATTTTTTTACCTGCAGCTGAAAGTGATGCAGTATAGCTGTAAAAAGCTGACTAGAAAATATCACCTGAACATCTCTATGTAAAAAAGAAAGATATTTTACCTCAAAAGTTTCTCAGTAGCCACATCCCATTGTAAAGGACTTCTAAGCAGCATATTAGTATGTCTGTCCCGGGACAGTGGAAGGAGCGAGCTTACGTGCACTCTCATCTTATTTCCCTATTCAGTTTAAAGGAAGTTTGCTATGAAATCTCATGAGAGTTAAGTGAAATCTCATGAGATCACAGTAAAAGAGTTCATTACTTAATTATTATTTTTTTACCTGCAGCTGGGAGCAGCTGAGTATAACTTTTTACACAGAACTTACTCTGCTGAGCTAAGGAGATTGTGAGGTAAAATATCTTCCTTTTTTACATAGAGATGCTCAGGTGATATTTTCCTGTCAGCTTTTTACAGTTATACTGCATCAGTTCCAAGTGATTTAGCATATGAGTATTATGTCCCTTTAAGGCAGGGGTGTCCAAACTTTGCTCTCCAGAGGTTTTGGAACTACATTTCCCATGATGCTCAGCTAGATAAAATGCTGGCTGAGCATCATCGGAAATGTAGTTCCAAAACCTCTGGAGAGCAAAGTTTGGACACCCCTGCTTTAAGGGGACACTAAACTCAATTTTTTAATGATTCAGATAGAGCATGCCATTTTAAGCACCTTTCTAATTTACTCCTATTATCAATTTTCCTTTGCTCTCTTGCTATCTTTAGTTAAAAAAGCAGGAATGTAAAGCTTAGGAGCTGGCCTATTTTTTTGTTCAGAACCTAGAATACGCTTGCTTATTGATGGCTAAATGTAGCCACCAATAAGCAAGCATTATCCAGGGTGCTGAACCTAAAATGGGCCAGTTTAAAAGCTTTACATTCCTGCTTTTTAACTAAAGATAGCAAGAGAACAAAGAAAAATTGATAATAAGAGTAAATTAGAAAGTTGCTTAAAATTGCATGCATTGTTAAAGAAAAAATTTGAGTTTAGTGTCCTGTTAAACACATTTTCCATTTTCTTCTATTATCAATTTTGCTTCATACCAAGAATCCTTTATTAAAGTAGTAGCAATGGGGGGAGGAGCTAGCTACCAGAGCAAGTAGACGTGTATGTGAAGAGCTCCAGAGGCTAACTAGAAAATAATAGACTTTTTTAAAGTTTAATCTTTGCGTTACTGCATAAAAACTTGTCCCTTGAGATCTCTACAACAGAGAACATTATTGGGAGCGGATTATAAAGTCATCCGGGTGAATATCACAGCTATGTCTCCGGAATGCAGCAGGACAGATCCAGAGCCGGGTGACAGTTTCCTCTACCATTGAAGGCTGGTCTGTGATTGTCCACATGTCTCCCGACCCCTTGGTCAAATCGGAAACACTACCCTGAGCTGAGTACTTAGGATACTGGCTGCAAACATCTGCACACAAACAGACACTCAGGATAATCGCCATATCGCTGCCGGATGCAGGTAGCCAAGATGGCGACTACCACGTGGGAAGTAAAATTCTTGGAGCTCCTCGATGCACATTTCCTGGAGCTGAAACAGATAATATCTACAACCATGGAAAATATATCCGCTCGGAGATTGCCTAACTGCCCTTATGTGAAGCAGCAGACCGCTTTGGTAGGAGACACGATCGATTATGCGGAACTTGGGGCTAGCGTCAGTAGCGGTACAGGCCGTGATGTGGAGGAACATGCAGGCTCTGTTGAACTCACTAGACACGTAGCTGCTGTGGTGGACGGGGCACGGTCCATACCCCAAGAAGACAGGACCCAGGGATATGCACGGATTGACTCTGCAGTTTACAATTCCAGCTTGCCCTGGCCCTGTGACTCTCAGCTTTGCCTACTTGCAGCTTTGCCTGTGGATGGCTCATACGATCCACCTCAGAACTGGACTCTGCCCCCGCAAGAAGTTATAGGGGATCCGGAGTTACCCCATAAGCTCCATTGGATTGAAGGGGCCTATTCTATCATAGCCCTCTACCGGAATCATCTCCTGGCGAGACAGGTTGACTTGAACTTACCTACCAAGGATCCACTTGCAGCATCCGAAAATCTGAACAAAAAACCTGGGACTTTTCATGCCGGCAGAGGGGTAAACTGGTTTGTCCCCACTCTTACTAGACTAGGTGTGGGGTAAACAGCGCAGATGTGCAGTGGAGGTTTACAACTAAGAACTCATACATTTGGGCTTACACTTCTCGCCTATAGACATCAGTTATGTTCAGTGTATATACGAGTTTATGTTAGATAAATTTCATTAATCTGTTCAAGCGGTTCTATAGTTTCTCACTACATATTTAATATATTATACTCCTAGTGCCTCTATATATATCTTTGCCAATAACTATGTGACACCATATATAGGTCCTGCATAAGGAGGGCATAGGCCTGGGATATCCCAGGAACAATTTGACATCAGATGTCACCTAACAGACTTTCTGAATTGAAGTGCAAAGTTCACATTTTCAGGGCTCTCCTATCGCAGCTGAATACGTTTATGAGGCTGATATTGACTGATTTGACTATGGTCAGTTTATATGTATGTCACTGCTTAACATGATGCTGTAATGTTGGTTGCTACCTAATAACATTGGGATGTGTATGACTTCTTTAGACTATAAGGTATATATTATATTCACATATTTTTTCTTCTTTTCTTTTTATTTCTTTTTCTCCTATTTGATTGCATGTTGAATGTGAATGTTCACACACCCATATCTTTTGTCATGTTCCTTTTTGGTGTTCAGCGGCCACTAAGGCTAACATTCTTATTTCCTCTATTTGGCTATAAGTAATATGTAATAAGTTATCGGTAGAGCATAATTTATTCCATACATTCAGAGAGTGTTCTTTTGCATTACTTTACAAGGTACATGGACTAGTGTATACATTTTTTATATGTTGTAGTTTGCTAATATCAAGTGCCCAAAATAAGGCATATCGCATTTCCAATTTTATAGTCTAGGGAGCAATTATGTTTATTTGTTTTTTTACTTAAATGTGATAAATCGGCGACCCCATAACTCACCCAGCTTGAATCCCCACTTTGTTTTGCAAACAGGAGACAATAAAAACAAAAGAGCCTGTTAGATAATTCACAGCCACAAATCCATGGATATTTATCATATACCTCGGGTTTGAATTCTCTTTTGTAATCTCTAGTTTTACATTTTGTCACCTGGGTAAGGTTAAGCATAGGTGTTGGCCTGAGCATTTTAATTTCAATTTTTCTTTCAATGGGCAACGTTGTAAAATGTAATTGCTTTAGCTCAGACACACTAATTTTACTAAGTACCATCTTAACTGTTAGTTTACACACAAAGAATAGTCCTTTGCTCTGATAAAATATATAACTTGTAGGTAATTAGCTCTGCAGCTGTTATAAAATATACAACTAGAACTAATAGGTAAGTAGCTGGGCGGTTGTTATTTAATATATAACTTGTATGTAAGTAGCTCTACAGCTGTTAAAAACTATACAACTTGAAGTAATATTTAAATAGTTTTGCGGTTGTTATCTAATATATAACTTGTAGGTAGGTAGCTCTGCAGCTGTTAGAAAATATACAACTGAACTTGAAGGAATAGTTTGATAGTTTTGCAGTTGTTATCTAATATATAACTTGTAGGTAGGTAGCTCTGCAGCTGTTAGAAAATATACAACTGAACTTGAAGTAATAGTTTAATAGTTTTGCGGTTGTTATCTAATATATAACTTGTAGGTATGTAGCTCTGCAGCTGTTAGAAAATATACAACTAGAAGTAATAGTTTAATAGTTTTGCGGTTGTTATCTAATATATAACTTGTAGGTAGGTAGCTCTGCAGCTGTTAGAAAATATACAACTGAACTTGAAGGAATAGTTTGATAGTTTTGCAGTTGTTATCTAATATATAACTTGTAGGTAGGTAGCTCTGCAGCTGTTAGAAAATATACAACTGAACTTGAAGTAATAGTTTAATAGTTTTGCGGTTGTTATCTAATATATAACTTGTAGGTATGTAGCTCTGCAGCTGTTAGAAAATATACAACTTGAAGTAATAGTTTAATAGTTTTGCGGTTGTTATCTAATATATAACTTGTAGGTAGGTAGCTCTGCAGCTGTTAGAAAATATAGAACTGAACTTGAAGTAATAGTTTAATAGTTTTGCGGTTGTTATCTAATATATAACTTGTAGGTAGGTAGCTCTGCAGCTGTTAGAAAATATACAACTTGAAGTAATAGTTAAATAGTTTTGCGGTTATTATCTAATATATAACTTGTAGGTAAGTAGCTCTGCAGCTGTTAGAAAATATACAACACTAGTAGGCAAGGCAAGTAGTTTTGCGGTGCCGGTTGTTATAAAATATATTGCAGCGGTTAGAAAATATCAACTAGAACTAATAGGTAATATCTTATAATAATTATAATAATATAGCTCACTAGAGATAAAATATAAAATGTTAAATATGCAGGTTTACTGCCTAATTTTAGTATCAACAGCAGCAGCAGCACAGCAGTTAACTGCTTTTTTTAAAAAAAAAAACTTTTACCTTTTTTTGCAAAACTTATAATTGCAATCTGCTAATTAATTAATCTGCTAAAATACTTAAATGTATTAATGGTAAGCAACCGTGACAGCCGTCAACGGTCAACAACTAATATCAGCAGCAGCACAGCAGTTAACTGCTTTTTTTTTTTTTTTTTAAACTTTTACCTTTTTTTGCAAAACTTCTAATTGCAATCTGCTAATTAATTAATCTGCTAAAATACTTAAATATATTAATGGTAAGCAACCGTGACAGCCGTCAACGGTCAACAACTAGTAGCAGCAGTACAGCAGTTAACTGCTTTTTTTTAAAACTTTTACCTTTTTTTGCAAAACTTCTAATTGCAATCTGCTAATTAATTAATCTGCTAAAATACTTAAATGTATTAATGGTAAGCAACCGTGACAGCCGTCAACAGTCAACAACTAGTATCAGCAGCAGCACAGCAGTTAACTGCTTTTTTTTTTTTTTAAAACTTTTACCTTTTTTTGAAAAACTTCTAATTGCAATCTGCTAATTAATCTGCTAAAATACTTAAATGTATTAATGGTAAGCAACCGTGACAGCCGTCAACGGTCAACAACTAGTATAAGCAGCAGCACAGCAGTTAACTGCTTTTTTTTTTTTTTAAAAAAACTTTTACCTTTTTTTGCAAAACCTCTAATTGCAATCTGCTAATTAATTAATCTTCTAAAATACTTAAATGTATTAATGGTAAGCAACCGTGACAGCCATCAATGGTCAACAACTAGTATCAGCAGCAGCACAGCAGTTAACTGCTTTTATTTAAAAAAAAAAAACTTTTACCTTTTTTTGCAAAACTTCTAATTGCAATCTGCTAATTAATTAATCTGCTAAAATACTTACATTTATTAATGGTAAGCAACCGTGACAGCCGTCAACGGTCAACAACTAGTATCAGCAGCAGCACAGCAGTTTGCTTTTTTTTTTTTTTTTAAAAACTTTTACCTTTTTTTGCAAAACTTCTAATTGCAATCTGATAAAATCTGCTAAAAAATATAATTTTATTATTCCCAAATTACTCCACTAAAGAACTCCCTACCTAAGTACTCTAATCTGACTGTATCTGTTTTTTTTAAGTAAAAATAAAAATTAACTTTTTTTTTCTCACACACTGTCCACTGACACTGTCTAATCTGTCTGTTCTCTCTCTGTCTCAACTTGTCAACAAGTGTAAAAGTTTAACTAAACTAATAAGCTGCAGGCCTGCAGCAAAATATTTTTTTTTAGGCCAGAACAAGATCTTCCTCGGACCTCCCTACCCTTCCCTATCTAATCTAACTCTGAGAGTCACAGACTCAGTCAGGCAGCAGTAACCAGGAGGACCTAGCAGTAGAATTGTCTTATTCATTTTTTTTTTTAAACACACAACAAGAAGAGAGGCAAGTTGCACACAGAGTTCTTAAACAAGGCTCCTATCCGCTCAACGGCTATCTCCTCAATGCGATTTTCACACCGTTGAGGGGGAGGAGCCTTGTAGGGGCCGTCACGTGTACGCAACAGCGTATAAGATGCTGGCTAAGGCAGACTGTAGGAGGAGGCAGAGTACAGGCTGAAGTCAATCGCACACTTCAGCTTGTGTGATTAAGGCTCTATTAGAAATGCCGGGCTGGGAGAAGCTACGCCTGCACAGTGATGCATAGAGATCACTGTGCAGGATAGGGTCTCTCTCTATCGCACGTGCAAACAGGTTTAGGATAGGAGGTCAGGTGACGACGTGTGTGCACAGTAGAGACAGCAGCCGCAGTGCCCGGTCGGGTCGGGAGAGCTCAGAGGAGGAGTGAGAAGTGACTGACACGGTGTGGGTCTGGTGACGTCAGCTGAGCAATCGTACTCTCTGCAGCACTCACTCTGCTCTGGCTCTGCTCTGTCGTCCGGCGTCCACCCGGTCCTAGCTTCCTCCTGCTTACAGTTAAATACATAAAAAAATACATACACAGCCTGGTAACTTTACCTACACTACAGATGGACTAGTAGTAATGAAATGATTATGTATATTATATTATTAACACAATTATAATAAAAAATAAAATTATATTTTTTTTTTTGCTCATTTTTTTTCCTCCTTGCCCCTGGGGGTTCACGTGCGACAGTGCACAAATGGAGGAGCCTCCACTGATTGTGATTCTCTCCCACATATGCTGACTTCTATAAAGCAGTATAGCATTGTGGTTCCTTCCCAAAAAGTGACAGCTGTAATCTGTTCTAATGATGTTCTTATTGTACGTAATTCCTAATGGTTTATTCTGAGTGTATTGTGATGTTAAAGGGACAGTAAAATCCCTATTTTATGTTTCCTGATTCATAGAGAGAATGTAATGTGTTTTTCCCCCATCATATGAATGCACATGTATGAGTGAATGCTAAAAGTAAAGTTGCTTACCATTAATACATTGTCTTTGATTAGCAATCAACTAAATTTAGTGGACTCAGCTGACTGCCCTCCCTGCATATATTTCACACCAGTCTGGGATGTGCATTGCACAGGGGTGCATTGCATGGGCAGTGTACATTGTAACAATAGCATATGTTCACATTTTCAAAGTGAACATTTTATAAGTGATTCACTAGCAATATAGCAATAGAATTATACAAGAATTGAACAAGGATTGGGCAAGGGGCAAGACACAAGGCAAGTACTTTTGTAAAATAATGTTTGATATACCTTACTGTTTTCAAATGCAATTGCTAATGTAATACTGTGTCTTATGTGTTTAACTGGTTCCCTCTTTTGTAAAAATGCCTAATATCTTCTTATTCCTTTTTGCTGCTTTTGTCTCTATAACAAACTACATTACTCATTTACTCCTTCTCCCTCTCCACCTGCACTGTTTATTAGCCCATCTCTCTTAAATTCACATTACTTTTGTACTCATGAACTTTACCAATTCCTAAACACTCTCTCTCCCCCCTGCACCTTGTCTCAAAAGCAGTCTCACTACTGCAAATCTGTATCTCATCTTATGTCACTCTCCCTCTTGCTTCTACTAACTGCTGGCGACATCTCCCCTAATCCTGGTCCCCAACAACTGCCTAGCCGTGCACATCCATGTGTACCATCCCACAGACTCAAAAAACAAAACTCTGACAACCTTACTCACATTCATCTTGCATCAAAAGCCACTTCCCCTTTCACTTGTGCACTTTGGAACTCTCGCTCTGTTTGCAACAAACTCACTTCTTTACATGACCTCTTTATCTCCCGCTCCCTCAACCTTCTGGCCCTAACATAAACCTGGCTCTCTCCCCTAGACACAGCATCCACTGCTGCTCTGTCACATGGGGGTCTCCACTTCAGCCACACTCCTAGGTCTGGTAATAGACAAGGAGGTGGTGTTGGTATTTTACTTTCCTCTCATTGCACCTTTCAACAAATACACCCCATCTCTTCCCTCACATTTTCTTCATTCGAAACCCACATGATTCGCTTATTCTCTCCTCTTTCTATACGTGTCGCAGTCATATACCGTCCTCCTGGCTCCTCAACTCAATTTCTAGATCACTTGGCTGCATGGCTACCTTATTTCCTTTCCTCAGACACCCCTTCCCTCATTCTTGGTGACTTCAACATCCCTCTTGACAATCCCACTGCCTCCTCTGCAAAACAACTTCTGCAACTCACTTCCTCTTTTGGTTTGTCACAATGGACTGATTCTCCCACTCACAAAGATGGTCACTCCCTTGACCTGATCTTTAGCTATCGATGCACCCTCTCAAACGTCACAAACTCCCCCTTTCCTCTTTCTGACCACCATCTCCTTACTTGCAACATATCATCCCTCCCTACAACTCTCCCTCCTTCTGCTCCTCACACCAAACTTCACAGAAGCATTACGTCATTAGATCAACAACAGCTTTCTAATTCCATCAAACCTCTCCTCTCATCCTTCTCCTCCTTTTCATGCCCTGACCAATCTATCTGCCACTATAATTCCACCCTTACATCCGTCCTTGACAATCTCGCCCCTCTTACCATAGCTCGGAAATCAAACACTCATCCTCAGCCCTGGCATACTCCACTGACACGATACCTACGCAGATGTTCCCGTACTGCTGAGCGGCACTGGAGAAAATCTAGGAGTTCAGCTGATTTTCAACACTACAAATTTATCTTGAACTCCTACTACTCTGCCCTTAATTTCCATAAGCAACACTACTTCTCTACTCTTATCTCTAATCTTTCTTCAAACCCAAAACGTTTGTTCTCCACTTTCAATACTCTTCTCCGCCCTCCCCCACCTCCTAATACAACTTCTCTGTCAGCTCAAGACTTTGCCAACCACTTCAATAACAAAATCAACTCCATCAGAAATGAAATCAGCTCTCAACATAATTCCATTCCCTCACCCCCTCAAATGCTCTCAATCAACCACAACCCACATAACCTTAAACTTAGCTCATTCTCCCCTGTTACTGAGGAAGAAGTTTCGGCACTTATACTGCGCTCTCACCTCACTACCTGTCCCCTTGACCCTATCCCCTCACAGCTACTCCCCTCCCTCTCTGCCATCCTTACCCCTATACTCACACACACTTTCAACCTCTCCTTCAGCACCGGTATATTTCCCTCATCGCTGAAACATGCACTGGTCACACCTATCCTCAAAAAACCTTCCCTTGATCCTACCTCCCCATCCAACTACCGCCCTATTTCCCTCCTCCCTCTTGTATCAAAGCTTCTCGAAAAACTAGCTTATGCACGCCTTTCCCATTTCCTTACAATAAACTCCCTTCTTGACCCATTGCAATCTGGATTTCATCCCCATCACTCCACAGAAACAGCAATTGTTAAGGTTACCAATGACCTACTTACAGCAAAATCAAAAGGCCACTTCTCTCTGCTTATTCTCCTTGATCTGTCCGCAGCCTTTGACACTGTTGACCACCCTCTCTTGCTCCAAACCCTCCAATCCTTCGGCATATGTGACACAGCTCTCTTCCTACCTTTCAAACCGTACCTTTAGTGTAGCCTTCTCTGGGGCCTCCTCTGCCCCGTCACCACTTTCTGTCGGAGTACCGCAAGGCTCTGTTCTCGGTCCCCTTCTCTTCTCAATCTACACGTCATCACTAGGTTCCCTAATAAAGTCCCATGGTTTACAATATCATTTGTATGCCGACGACACCCAAATCTACTTCTCTGCACCAGAACTTTCTCCTTCCTTGCTAACCCGTGTCACTAACTGTCTTTCTCACATCTCCAACTGGATGTCCTCTCACTACCTCAAGCTAAATCTCTCCAAAACTGAGCTCCTTATTTTCCCCCCTTCTTCAAAACTCTCCACCCCCAATCTCTCTATAACTGTCGACAACTCCATCATTACCCCTACCCCGCATGCCCGATGTCTCGGGGTCACATTTGACTCAGATCTTTCTTTCACTCCTCACATTCAGACTTTGGCTAAAGCCTGCCGCTTCCACCTTAAAAACATCTCTAAAATTAGACACTTCCTTACACAAGACACAACTACGATTTTAATCCACTCTCTCATCCTCTCCCGCCTCGATTACTGCAACTCTGTCCTCTCTGGTCTCCCCACCTACCGCCTAGCTCCTTTACAATCCATAATGAATGCCTCTGCCAGACTCATCTTCCTTACAAGTCGCTCTTCATCTGCTGCACCTCTCTGCCAATCTCTTCACTGGCTTCCTCTTGCCTCTATGATCAAACACAAAATTCTCACTCTGACATACAAAGCCCTCAACTGCACTGCTCCCCCCTATATCTCTGATCTTGTCTCCAGATACTCTCCTTCCCGTCCCCTTCGCTCTGCTCAAGACCTCCTACTCTCCTCCTCTCTTGTCACCTCATCACACTCCCGTTTACAGGACTTCTCCAGACTGGCTCCCATCTTGTGGAACTCTCTGCCTCGCTTCAAGTGCTCCCTAAAGACTCTACTGTTCAGGGATGCATACAACCTACGCTAACCTTACTTTATACCAGTTCCTCTCCTCCATTGCTATCCCGTGATCCCCCCTAGCATATAAGCTTAAGAGTCCAGCTGTTTGTTGATCACCTTCTCAAGAGCTGACTACAACAGTGCAACTCTTGGCAGGGCCCTCTACCAATTTGATCCCTATAACTGTTTTTTTTTTTTGTTTTTGTTTTTTGTACTCCGCCTTTGTTAATAGCGCTGCGGAATCTGTTGGCGCTCTACAAATAACCGATAATAATAATAATAATATGTGCATCCATTAATGATTATGTGTTAAGCCTATGTAGATATGCTGTTCATGCAAGCATATGAGTTGAATAAATGAAATGCTATAATAGAGGTAAATGAGAGGTGTTTCCAATAGTCTACTGTTTGTGAATACTGAAATGTTTCAATTATTTTTCTGTCCGTTTAAATCTGATGTAATTATACCAAATGTTTGTTACTAGTGATGGTGATTTGTAGTTGATGTAATGTGAATGTATCAAACAATTTGATGTTGTTGTGAATTTCACATAAGTAAAAGCCATAAGTCCATAGGGAAATAGTTATTTCGTGATCTATTTGTCATAGCGGAACTAACGCAGAAAACATGAGTTAGTTTCACAATTGTAACGCTGGTATTTAGAGTTTTCTTGTCTACGCTTTTTGCGTGCGTTAGGTAAATCTGTCTGTCGCGTGCATGAGCACGTCTTCCCCATAGAAGTCAATGGAGGAGAAAAATGTGTGTGTAAATAAAATCCAAGACTGGTTTTGAGCGTAAAGTGAGTGACGTCATGGTCTTGTGTGAAAAAGTAGCTAAATCGTGTTTATTTCCTAATACAAATGTGATTTGTGTATGTAATGTGGTGTATATTGTTTGTATGTATTGATTAGTGTATGTATGTGATAATATTATTATTTAGATGTAGCTATATGAGTGTCTGTTCCCGTCTGTCAATGTAAGTCAATGGAAAAAGGATATTAATGGGGGGGGTTTTCAAACACCCGAGATCTCGTAACTTTGATCCTTTCTATTTTGCCATGAAAATATGAAAAATGAAAAATAAATCTAGTGTAGTGTTTGTATGAGTGTAAGTGTACTTTGTGTAATATTTTTTGTGTGATTCGTGGATGCTTATTTTTGCGTTAGATGTTAACTACTGAGTCTGTGTTGTCGGTAATGATTTCAGCGTTAAACAATTTTTGAGTTGCGTTAAGGAAACTCTAAATACCAGCGGGCGGTAAAAATCAGCGTTAGGACCCCTTAACGCTGCTTTTTAACCCTAATGCAAAACTCTAAATATAGACGTATGATAATATATACAATGTGTAACATGTTGTTGTTTCGCATATTATGTTTACTGCAAAAGAAAAATTTATAAAAATATTTCAACTTATTGTGGTGGAAGGTCCTGATAGTTAAGGGGATAATTGTGCCGGGAGTCCTATTGGTTAAAAAGATATTAAAAATATGAGATTGTATTATGAAATGTGTAATTATGTGTAGTTATACTTAACATTATACTTTCATTATTTATTTTGGCCTCTTTTCTTATAATTTAACTCTGCAAATTGTTGGTTTTTCTAAATTCTACTGAGTCTACTGAGTCTCTATGAAGTAAAGGGCACTGCCATGTTTGAAACTAAGTTTTCTGTTTCTCTTCATCTTCTCCTGAGAACAGTTACAGTCAGATATAAAACAGGCAATACAACAGACTGTGTAAAGAAGGCTGTGTTGAACAATAGAGGATTGTTAATTATCTAACAAGGTTTCTACATATCCTTGGTAGATTGGAGAGAAGTGTTCATCTGGGGATAGACCGTGCTCAGTAGACCATTCTATGGGTTGGTAACCATCCAGGCTGCAGCATCTTTTTGCCCATAATGTTCCTTTCAGAGAAGTAAACTTTCCTGCAATCTCCATCCATAAGGACAGTTTAGCCCCAAAATACCAGGCAATTCTCTTTTTTACAGCTAACCACAGACGTACGTTTCAGCCTATATGGACATCATCATCAGAGGTGCAGCTATATCCCTCTAAGCACAGCAGGCAAGGGGTCCACTTCTAGTTGCCCCCATCACCCTTAAGGGGTCATTTGTATATGGTAGATTTGAGAAAAGTGCTCAGCTGGGGGTGGACTACGGTTGCTACCTCAGCCATGTTTTCCTGGACACTTATGAGTTAATTATGCTGCAGTGTGCGCAGGGAAGAATATGTATAGTGCATATGAATAGTGCTGTCCAGAAACACAATACGTGTTCCTTCCTGCATACCCTCCAGCATGATTAACTCATAAAGGCTGTGACACACTGCAAGCGATGCGGCGCGAGGTGAAGCAGCTGCTTCGCACCGCATCGCATCGCTTCTGAAGTTCAATTATTTCATCTCTGAGAGCTTAGCTACGCGACCTGACGCAGCAGAGTGCTCAGAGATGAAAAGGCAGGACACACTGAGCGCGCACAGCTGCATCCACACGCTGCGCACCACTCCGCTTGCAGTGTGTCACAGCCTTAAGTGTCCAGGAAAACATGGCTGAGGTGGCAACCCTAGGGTGAACAGTGCTCAAATAGCATTGTTTGTAAACTCTGTTTTATTGCTTAATTTATATCTGCCCTTAATTGTGCTCAGCAGTAAGGAGACATCAATAGAAAAATAAAGTTCAAACATGGTGTCACCCATTATTTTATAAAAATTAATATTTATAGAAACTAAACACTTACAATTATATCTTCAATATTTAAAGGGACAAATTTTTTTTTTAAACAACATTCCAATTTACTTCTATTATTTAATTTGCTTCATTCTTTCGTATCCTTTGTTGAAGAAATAGCAATGCACATGGATGAGCTAATCACACAAGGCATCAATGCACAGTCACCAATCAGCAGCTACTGAGCCTATTTAGATATACTTTTCAACAAAGGATATCAGAGAATGAAGCAAATTATATAATAGAAATCAATTGGAAAGTTGTTTAAAATTGCATGCGCTTTTTAAATTAAGAAAGAATAAAAAAATGTGGGCTTCATGTCCCTTTAAACAACTAATATGTGTGTAATACATACATCTACTTATTATTCTAATGCTAATCTTTGCTTTGAATATATCCTGTCTAGCATGCGTTTCCTGTTTAACCCTTTCCCTGCTGCACCATTTCCACACCTCTGGGCAAGAAGTGTCTTTAGTTGTCTGGCAATCATTGTATCTACACGTAGATTTTAACTTTTTTTCTGTAAGGTACCCACACAATTTATACCTCACTTTTTTAGCACGCCAAGTATATTTTTAAAGATAACTTTAGTTTGCAGAAATATTATAATATAGGAGAGAAGAAAGGAGAGACAGGGGAGAAAGGTGAGACAGAAGAGAACAGAAGGAGAGAATAGAGATATTTTTGGTGTCACACATTCAAACACTACATCCTAAGCACAGCATATACTCTGATGTCTTAAAGGGGAAGACATGCACAGATCACATTTACTTCAGTGTTGCAAATTTTACTTGTAACTCATCACTTCTAGGAATAAAGGGGTTAAACAAATATATGACCTGCTGAAAGGTAGACAGGGAGCACTTGCCCAGAACTGCAGCACGCATAAAAGAAAAGGGAATTCCAATTGAGAAATAAACATAGTACAAACCTTAGTCTAGGGCACTGGTTTTCAAACTTGTCCGCAGGCCTCACTAACAGGCCAGATTTTCAGGAATACCTTGGATGAGAGAAAATAACCAGGTTTACTAATCAGCTGATTAATTCATCTGTGCTCTAGTTCGGATATCCTCAAAATGTGGCCTGTTAGGGAGGCCTGGGGACAGGTTTGAAAACCAGTGGTTTAGGGTAACCAGATCTGAGGGGAATAAAAGGGACGCTCCATTGACAACACATGCAAAACAAAGGATGAATAACTATGGCACAGTCTACTTCAGAATTGTTATTGTTTAAAAAGATAGAAATCCCTTTATTACCCATTCCCCAGTTTTGCATAACCAACACAGTTATATTAATACACTTTTACCTTTGTGATTACCTTGTATCTAAGCCTCTGCAAACTGCCCCTTTCAGTTCTTTTGACAGACATGCATTTTAGCTAATCAGTGATGAATCATAAATAACTCCCCAGGAGTGAGCACATTATCTATATGGCACACATGAACTAGCACTGTCTAGCTGTGATAACTGTCAAAATGCACTGAGATAAGAAGTGGCCTTCAAGGGCTTAGAAATTAGCATATGAGTCTACCTAGGTTTAGCTTTCAACAAATAATACCAAGCGAAGAAAGAAAATTTGATGATAAAAGTAAATTGGAAAGTTGTTAAAACTTGCATGTCCTATCTAAATCACAAAAGTTTAATTTTGACTAGACTGTCCCTTTAAATGGACATGAGAGTCAAAACTAAAGCTTCATGGTTCAAATAGACCATGTTGTTTTATGTTGTGTTTCAATTAATTTACTTTGTTATATTGGTATTGTTTGTTAAAAAGCATAACTAAGTAGGCTCAGAAGCAGCACTGCACTACCGGGAGCTAGCTGGTAATTTGTGGCTACACACATTTCTCTCTTGTCATTGGCTCATCAGATGTGTTCTCCCAGTAGTGCATTGCTGCACTGGAGCTGATATTATCTATGTGTTTAACTCCTTATAAACAAGCAACTGTGCAATAACACCATGATTTAACACATTGCAGCATTTTCTTTTTGCACTTTTTTCTTTCTTTTAAAGGGACAGTCTACACCAGAATTTGTATTGTTTTAAAAGATAGATAATACCTTTGTTACCCATTCCCCAGTTTTGCATAACCAACACAGTTATAATAATATACTTTTAACCTCTGTGATTATCTTGTATCTAAGCTTCTGCAAACTGCCCCTTTTTTCAGTTCTTTTGACAGACTTGCAGTCTAGCCAATCAGTGCCTGCTCCCAGATAACTTCACGTGCACGAGCACAGTGTTATCTATATAAAATACGTGAACTAACACCCTCTAGTGGTGAAAAACTGTTAAACTGCATTCTGAAAAGAGGTGGCCTTCAAGGTCTAAGAAATTAGCATATTAACCTCCTAGGTTAAGCTTTCAACTAAGAATACCAAGAGAACAAAGCAAAACTGGTGATAAAAGTAAATTGGAAAATTGTTTAAAATGACATGCTCTATCTGAATCATGAAAGTTTATTTTGGCCTAGACTGTCCCTTTAAGTAAGAGGAAAACATTTTGTTATTGGTGCAATCAGTATTACTCATCTGCTGTTTTTTTATCGGTCGTGGGTAAGTGGAAATTTCCACACTATATATATTGTATAAAAACTTCCCTATATATAAATCATTAGTACACAGCAGGCTCAAACCCATAACTGCAGTAAGTGCCCTACACGGTTAACTCCTTGACTGCTGCTGCTACATTGGACTAAATATGGGTACAAGGTTAACCTCTTGGATGCTATATACAACGCCACATGCAGCTTTAACCATTTGACTACTACAGCATTTTGTGCTAAATGATTGTGGGCAACCAGCAAGGTAAACCGTGTGACACTAAATGAATACTATGATGAGACGTTTAACCCGATGGAAGCTGCACTGCTTGTGGTTGACCTTCAATAATTATCCCTCTGCATATGTGAGTATCCTATATATTTAACCAATAGGACACTGCAGTATAAGATACTATTGTTTATGTACTATATATTTAACCAATAGGACACTGCAGTATAAGATACTATTGTTTATGTACTATATATTTAACCAATAGGACACTGCAGTATAAGATACTATTGCTTATGTACTATATATTTAACCAATAGGACACTGCAGTATAAGATACTATTGCTTATGTACTATATATTTAACCAATAGGACACTGCAGTATAAGATACTATTGTGTATGTACTATATATTTAACCAATAGGACACTGCAGTATAAGATACTATTGCTTATGTACTATATATTTAACCAATAGGACACTGCAGTATAAGATACTATTGTTTATGTACTATATATTTAACCAATAGGACACTGCAGTATAAGATACTATTGCGCATGTACTATATATTTAACCAATAGGACACTGCAGTATAAGATACTGTTGCTTATGTACTATATATTTAACCAATAGGACACTGCGGTATAAGATACTATTGCTTATGTACTATACATTTAACCAACAGGACACTGCAGTATAAGATACTATTGCGCATGTACTATATATTTAACCAATAGGACACTGCAGTATATGTGACCCCATACTATGCATACATTCCGCTTATAAATAATACAAAACACACAAGTGGGTGTAAAGGCCGTAGCCCGCATTTATTAAAACTTTTATAAAGATATAACTACATATTAAACAAAATACTTTTAACTCATTAACACAATAACCCCATAACCTGGGTTGCTTGCCCACAGAGCTGTACCTTCCACTGGCATACCATCAGGTACATCTCCCCCAACTCTCTCCCGCCTCTTTAGGGAGGTACCCATTTCCTAACCTACTGAAAAGACAAGCACCCCCGCCCCAGCTGGGAATCCTTAACCTCAACAAGGGGAGGGAGGGAGGGAACTTTGCCTTGTGGTTGCAGTGACTGAACAGAGGATGAGCCGCTTCCGTTCATCCCTTAAAAAACCCCAGGACTGCTCCATTGCTCAGATGGGGGTCACTATCCCCTACGTCAATGCTCTCCTCCAGGGAGCAATGACCCCATACTATGCATACATTCCGCTTATAAATAATACAAAACACACAAGTGGGTGTAAAGGCCGTAGCCCGCATTTATTAAAACTTTTATAAAGATATAACTATATATTAAACAAAATACTTTTAACTCATTAACACAATAACCCCATAACCTGGGTTGCTTGCCCACAGAGCTGTACCTTCCACTGGCATACCACCAGGTACATCTCCCCCAACTCTCTCCCGCCTCTTTAGGGAGGTACCCATTTCTTAACCTACTGAAAAGACAAGCACCCCCGCCACAGCACGTCACTGACGAGCCATCCCCACCCGGGCTAAGGCCTTTTGCACCCCTTCTTTGATGTTAAAATTAAAGAGATGCAATCCCACCTCGTTGAGGTGTACCCCATCCTTCAAGAAAAAGCAACGACCTGTCTCCCCCTCAAATTCTACGTGGCGAATGCCAAACCCTCCAATTCTGCCCACAAAACTGGTGAACATCCTGTTAATCTTCTTTCTAGAGGACTCTAACTTCCTGAAGTCCCATGCCGCCCGCCACACCGATCGGGGTTCAATATCTGACCAAACTATTATTAACCAAGGGAATAATTCCCTCAATCTCCCCAAATCCTTCCTGATCTTATCCACTAAGTCTTTTTGGGACAAAAATCCCAAATAATTGCCCCCAGCATGGATGACCAGAATATCTGGGGGCTGGAATAACCTAGCATGGTCTACCACCTTCCTAAGAACTTGGTCCCACCGAAGTCCTCTAACCCCCAGCCACCGCAACAACACTGCCTCCTCTTGAAATTTCAACTGAGCACCTTCATCCATCACCGCTGCTGCCTTCCGGGCCCAATATATATAGGAATGGCCCACTATCCAACATTGTATAGGACCTATAAAACAAAAAGCAAACTAAGCCACCAGGTCTGGTTTAACATACAAACGGAAACATCCAGACTTCCAACCACCTATTCTCTTTATCACACTCTCCCCCAACCCCAAACTAGCAGCTTCAGTGGCAGCACCAATCCGGAACGAATGCGTTCCAAATTCTTCTGCCTTGTACCCCAAGCCATTCAATGCCCGCCGAAGCACTGCTAAAAATTGAAAGCGAGATAAACTCGAGCCATCTCTGTGAATAAACAACGGGAAAAGAGCACCCGGCCGGATCTCCAAATATGCCGTCATGTTGGCCACCGGGCACCCTGCCCCTTGTGACTCCCCCAGCTTTATCAACCTGCCTCGCCCCTCTTGGTCCGTCTTGGACCCCCGTAGCCAAATCCACACTACCTTGTCCCTAACTGAGACATCCTTGGCCTGCAGGCCCCCCACATCCCTCCTATTCACCCCCACCAATTCTGATACCCGGAAAGCCCCAAAGAATGCCGTCGTAAAGGCCGCCCTGAACAATAAGACCTCAAACCATGAGGCATGGTACACACTGCTTCCAACTCTGCTAAGATCCTCAGAAGGAGTTGAAAACCAATCGGGCGTCGACTGTCAGCCACTTTTTTCCTACACATTCCCCTCACTGCCAACTGGATGAGAAACAACTTCGTCAAATCTTCCCACCCCAACAGTCTGAACAAAAACCTCAAAGCCGCCATATTCCTCCTCACCAACGCCTTAGAGAGTCCTCTTTCACCCCACTCCCCAATCCATGCCAGTAATCCTTGAATCCACCCTTCCCTAGACGCCACCATGCCCTCAGCTGTCAGAACCTTCAACCATTGCTTCCATGTTCTAGCATAAGCACTCCACGTACCTGGAGCTAACACTCCCCTCGCCACCCTGATCAACTCTAAACC
This sequence comes from Bombina bombina, assembly GCF_027579735.1. Taxonomy (NCBI): domain Eukaryota; kingdom Metazoa; phylum Chordata; class Amphibia; order Anura; family Bombinatoridae; genus Bombina; species Bombina bombina. Next base: position 559,542,770 of record NC_069501.1, on the reverse strand, counting down.
TCCAGCTCCAGCAAGTCCGGCGGGCAACTGATTCCTTCCTTCTCCGCTTCTGGTGCCACTTCCCGAAACCTCTTCCACTGAAAGCGAGAAAGAGCATCAGCCACAGTATTCAGATAACCTGGCACATGCTGTCAGGGTTTTTGGGTATACTGTTCCTTTAATTATCTCCACCAATCATTATCTACGTTCTCCCATAAAGCACCTGTTCACTAAGCACTCCTTGCTTAGTATTTTGTTATTCCTCTTTAGAGTAACACTGAGCTCTGCTCTTCTGAGCACATACTGACTTATTTTTGCTTCCTCTACCTTTCTAGTTCTCTAGCCTGCCTGCTGAGCTTATCCATCAACTACTGTGGAATTCTAGCTTGTATGCTGCATCCTCCATTCCTTATAAAGTACCTAAACTCCTTGGATTACTCTCGCACATTTGTGGGCTCCTTAACTTCACGGAGTGTTAATTTCCACCTCTCCTCTGGCATCTCACTGATTACATGTAAGTGGCGTTTTGACTTGAATTATACTCTGCCTGCTGCCGTTATTAAAGGACTTTCATATTTTCACATAACCGCACTTACCTCCTTGTAAATTTAAACCGGCTTCACTGAAGTGGCGCTGACGTCACACGCAGCTCTGCAACCTCTGCTCCGGAACTCAGTCTCCTCCCTGCTTTCTATCAGCAGTGACTCTGATCTGCCATACTGTGACTCCCAAGCACGCCGAGACAAGGTATTGTGCTGATTACTTCCACTTGTTGCCAGTTCGATTACTTTGCCATTTTGATCACATTTAACATCTCTGTGTTCTGGAATAAGCCTATAGTACTTAATTACGCTGGAAAGTTTCTCCATATTGTGTATGTTATATGATTACTCTATTACGTAGGAAAGTTTCTCCATACTGACTTGTTATATGATATACTACTATATTTCTACTGAGAAGTTTCAATATAGATCTAAGCCTCTTTATCCCACTTACTGTGTACTTTGATAGTATTTATGATTGCACATTCTATTTCACAGCTTGGTTTTGCATACATCAAATCAAAGAGGAACGGCTATGGGCACCAGGTTTGCTCCAAGTTACGCTAATTTATTTATGGGATACTGGGAACAAACATTTTTATCCACTACCCCCTTTGGAGCAAACCTGGTGTCATACAAACGTTATATAGACGATATCCTCATTATTTGGAGAGGGGAAGAAAATATACTAGAAGAATTTGTTGCTTCGATGAATAATAATGAACTAAATCTGAAGTTTACATACGAAAAAAGTAGACAAAATATTAGTTTTCTGGATTTAGAATTATTTCCCGTTAATAGTAAAATTCTCTCTAAAACGCACTTTAAAAGTGTAGATGCTAACAGTTATATTCATTATACCAGCTGTCACCACCCAAGGTGGATTGAGAACATTCCCAAAGGCCAGTTTTTACGTGTAAAGAAAAATTGTTCAAATCTAACTGATTTTGATGCCCAATCAGATAAGCTGAAACAAAAATTTATAGAGAGAGGTTATAATGCTAATAAAATAGAAAAAGTACGTATGGAAGTAAGAGAAGTTAGCAGACAGGATCTAGTTCAAAACAATACGAGATCCCAAAATAAAATTCAAAGAAGGAATGATAATACTTTTATCCCTTTCATTACTGGATACTGCAGCAACAAATATCTAATAGAAAAAATTCTAAAAAAACATTGGGGGATTTTAAAGAATGATGAACAATTGGGTTCTATTTTACCAGCTAAACCGCAAATTGTTTATAAAAGGGCTCGCAACCTGAAAACAATTTTAGCACCTACTGAGAATAAAAATAAAAATAAGAATAAAAATAAATCACAGCAGGACTTAACAGGTAAGAAAATTAATGGCTTCTTTCCCTGCTTAACATGCAAGTCCTGTAAACATTCTAGGAAACAGAAGGAGTTTACATCTAATATAACAGGAAAGTCCTTCAAGATCAAAGATACTATAAGATGCTCTGATAGATATGTGGTTTACCTAATACAATGCCGATGTGGCAAACAGTACATAGGCGAATCGGAAAGACCATTACGTGACCGTATACGGGAGCATATATGGTCTATAGAAAAATATGATTTAGACAGGAATAAAGACCTCCCTGTACCAAAGCATTTTGCTGCATGTAACAATGGGAATTTAGCCCATTTCTCATATATAGGAATAGAGAAGGTTAAACCACATTGGAGGGGTGGCAATATTCAGTCTGATTTAATTAAAAAAGAAACAAAATGGATTTTTGATTTAAAGACATTACAACCCAATGGTTTAAATATTGACTTTGATATAGGTTGCTTTCTTAGAGATTAGAATTAATTAGGTTAAGTAATTTATTTTCATTCCCCTTTTTCTATTTTAACTCTCCAATTTTTAACATATAAAGAATTTTTTTACGTTTTTTATATATTTTTTATATTTTTTACGTTTTAATATTAAATAAAAATAAAACAACTTTTGAAAATCCAACAAATGTCTGAAAATATAAGCACATGTATATGTGGACAAAGGAAAGATATGCACAACTACTGTTTGGTTATTGTGCTTAATATATCCCTTTAAGTACCATTGTATATGTGTATATGTGTTGGTCTTGATATATGCAAACATATATTATTAAATAATAATATTGTGATTCGTTTAGTTCCCCTTTTTTAGATGATTATTTGTAAGATAATAACTCTTATATATACAGGTTTATTTAGTGTTTTTATAAAGATTATTTTAATATTTTAATATATATATATATATTTTTTCTTTATAATAGTTTTATTATGATTAATTGGATGGATTGTGATTGATTTATTTATTTTAGTTATTTGGTCTTGGTGATAACAAATTATGTATCTCTTTTGCTTTTGAAGTTATGATCATACATCACTGCATATCTTTGCCTTAAATATGGAAACCTTCTTTTCTGCTTTTTGCAGCTGCCCTGCTTAAATATGATCGTCACTATTGTATCTAAATACTGATTGAGACAGATAAGGCAATATGTTGTATAGCAATATGGTAACAAATTTGCACTTATGAATAACGTATCATTATTTGTAACTGTTTGATCGCACACTGCCATTACTAACCTTGTCTTTAATTGCAAGACACTCCTACTTATGGCACTCAACCAATCAACATAAAAGTTATAGGTATAAAAGAACCTACCACACTCTCTTCTGGAGCTTGACAAAGGCCCTGAACGGGCTGAAACGCGTTGCTCCGCCCACCCTGACGCTACGTGACATATTCACTACAGACCGGCTTCGATACTGTGAGAATCCCTGAGTGGAGCAGTTATCCGACATCGGCTTCTACACTAAAGAAACATCCGCTTCCACTGTTATTTCTATAGTGATTGACCGCTGCTGCAGAGACCAAAACACGGTGTAAGTAAAATTGAGCACCTTAATTTTGGTTCTCTGCTGTTCTTTTGATTTGGATTCATTGTCATTTCAGCTCCCTTCCAGCTATAATTGGCATTCGACACCTCAGCTGTTGAAGGAGTTTCTGAATTCATTCCGCTCTGGATCAAACCCATATTAACCCTTGAAGGCCTATGGACTTTCTTTGGATCAAGTTTTATTGTGTATTTCTGTTGTGTTTATGTTTTTTTATTTATTGATACTGCACTTATTTATTTTTAATTGTACTAGCTGATCAGCTATTTGTTTATTTATTTATCTAATTTTGTGTCTAATAAAAATATATTTTTGCACATGTAGCAAACGTTCATAAGTTATCATTAAGACCAAAGTTTGCCTGATAATATTTTAATGAAGTTTTTCACAAGAACTTTTTATTGAGATCTATTTTTAAACTAAGTAAGTCATATCATATTCATCCAATTTTCTATTTTCCAATTTTAGCAGCATTTTTTGCAGCGCCAGAGGTTTTAAAATATCTTATCTTTTTTAAGGTAGCTATTTTATTATTTTCTCTATTTTATTTGTGGAGACAGGGGTTCTCCATTACCTACTGGCATATTGGTATTTTAGAAAATCCTGCGCAGGGTTACACACAATTTTATCTATACATCAAATCTATCAAACATTAAAGGCACACAGTTTTAATTGAGAACATAAGAGTGTGTGTGTTCCCATTAGAATTTGTGCTACAGCACCTTTATTTTGAATTATAACAAGATATCACAGTATCTCCACTTGGAGGCTAATTGTCACATAATACTAAGCCTTAAAAGAAAATGAATCCAGCTGAAATTCCCCAAACAGTTTATAACTTATGCCAAAAGGTAGACCAAATGGGTCAGGCTATACTTGATTTACAAGTTGAAAATCAGGTACTTAGGGAACTGATTAAGGAGGGTAAAGAACAACAAACCCCCACTACTGAACCACAGATCAGTTTGCCGGATTTATTTTATGGTGATAGGAAATGCTATAGGCAGTTCAAAAACGCCTGTCATCTCCTTTATAATTTAAAACCCAAGACTTACCCTACTGAAAGGGTTAGGGTTTTGTCTACAATATCTTTTCTAAGATCAGAACCCAGAATCTGGGCAGATCATTTATGTGAAACAAATGATCCCACTTTAAATTCATTGACTGATTTCTTTCTAGCCATGGATGAGCTGTACCGAGACACAGACATTCAATTAACTGCTGAACAGAAAATGAGGAGCCTAAAACAAGGAAAGAAATCAGTGGAAGAATATATTACTGAATTTAAGCTATATGCATCTGATTCTCTCAGAAACCAGTTTAGATTAGGTCTTTCTGACCCCGTTAAAGATGAGCTGGCTCGCATTGAGTTACCAAGCACCTTGGATGCCCTAATGAAAGTGGCAACCCAAATCGACCGCAGGCTCAGAGAACGGAAGGCAGAACGAGGACACACTGAATCAACATTCAAAACCAGTACTCCCACTTATTCTCACATGAAAACCCCACATACAGATCAACCTACTCCTATGGAAATAGGAGTCCTAAGGGGGCCTCTCACTCCAGAAGAACGGCTAAGGAGAAGAACTAATCATCTCTGCATGTATTGTGCAAATCCTAGCCATACAGTCTCGGACTGCCCAATATTACGCAAGAATAAAAAGAGTAAGTTCACACGTTGTAACATAACCAAACATTCTGATAAACCTATTTCTTACTGCAATTTATCTCTCCTGTTACAGTGGGACCTTAGGAGATTCTCTACATCCGCCATTGTTGAGTCAGGAGCTTTTGGCAATTTCATCGACATATCTAATGTACAACAGAATAAAATACCTATTGTGTTAAAACAAAACCCAGTCTCACTAAAAGTTATTGATGGTTCTGTGATTTCTAGTGGTCCCATAACACATAACACTATTCCTATATTAGTTACCACTAAAGAAGGTCATACAGAATACTTAACATTCGATGTGATACCCTCACCACATTTTCCAATAGTATTGGGTTTATTTTGGTTACAAACACATAACCCTCTAATAGATTGGTCAAACCTAACAGTTAATTTTCACTCTATTTTTTGTGAAAACACTTGTTTCCCACAACCAGTAATATTACACACAGAAACAGAACAGATACAAATACCCAAAGCTTACCAAGATTTTAATGACGTGTTCAGCAAAATTGAAGCTGAAACTCTTCCACCCCACAGAGTATATGATTGCCCAATTGAACTTATCCCAGGAGCAACATTACCTGTGGGACATCTATACCCTTTAAGTCAACCTGAATTAAATCATTTAAAATTGTATTTACAGGATAACTTAAGGAAAGGTTTCATTAGACCTTCATGTTCACCCGCAGCAGCCGGAATGTTCTTTGTAACAAACAAAGATTCATCTCTCAGACCGATAATCGATTATCGGGAGCTTAACAAAAGGACAATAAAAAACCGCTACCCACTCCCATTAATTCTGGAATTAATCGAAAGATTAAGCAATGCTACTATCTTTACTAAGTTGGACTTGCGTGGGGCTTACAACCTTATACGAATAAGAGAAGGCGATGAATGGCTCACTGCATTTAGAACTAGGTATGGCTTATTTGAATACCTTGTGATGCCATTCGGCCTATGTAATGCCCCCGCAACGTTCCAACATTTTATTAACGATATATTCCGTGATCTACATAACATTTGTCTAGTAGTGTATTTAGACGATATTCTCATCTATTCTAATAACTTAGATGATCACATAAAACATGTTCGATGGGTTTTAGCACGTTTGAAAACTCATAAACTATATGCCAAACTTGAAAAATGTTCTTTTCACAACACCACTATATCATTTCTAGGATATACTATCTCACCTGAAGGCATTCAAATGCAAACCGAGAAGGTTGACTCAGTAAAAAATTGGCCACAACCTACTGACAAAAAATCTCTTCAAAGGTTTTTAGGTTTTGCCAATTATTACAGAAAATTTATTAAGACTTTTTCTTCAATTGTCAGACCTCTTACTCAACTCACTGGATCTACACAACAGTTTCATTGGAACAATACTCATTCAAGAGTTTTCTATTATCTTAAACAAGCTTTTACGGAAGCTCCCATTCTCACATTCCCGAATGTGGATTTACAATACATCCTTGAGGTAGATTCTTCAGATTTTGCAATAGGAGCAGTTCTATCTCAACAGAAAACGTCAAAAGATCCCTTAATCCAATCTCCTTCTTCTCTAAGAGTATGACATCTGCTGAAAGAAATTATGCAATTGGAGACAAGGAATTATTGGCTATCCGCAAATCCTTGGAGTTCTGGAGGCATCTCCTGGAAGGTGCAAAAAAAGCCGTTCATAATCTACACAGAGCACAAAAACCTGCAATATCTTCAAAACAACAAAACTCTTTCTGCCAGACAGGTTAGGTGGAGTTTATATTTCGCAAGATTTGACTTTCAGATTCTCTACCACCCAGCAAATAGGAATGGAAAAGCAGACGCTTTGTCTCGACAGACATCAATAACCACTCCAAGTGATATGCCCACTTCCATAATTCCCTCTGAACGTTTCATTGGTTTTACTACAGACTTCCTCACAGACATCAAGAAGTCATCAATCACACCTCCAATTGATGTAAACGTGGCCATGGACAAGAAAGAAGGATTATACTATTACAAAGATAAGATCTATGTCCCTGAAAATATGAGAGTCCAGGTACTCAAAGAACATCATGATTCACCTTTAGCAGGACATCCAGGAGTATTTCGCACTGAGGACCTCATAACCAGAACTTACTGGTGGCCAGATATAAGGAAAACCGTTTCAACTTACATAAAAGGTTGTGCCACCTGTCAAACATGTAAAACAGAACGAAAAGCACCTTATGGTCTTCTTCTGTCAGTCCCAGCTTCAGATAGACCGTGGAAGCAAATAGGAATTGATTTCATAGTAGATCTACCTCCATCTAATAACCATACAACAATAATGGTAGTTGTCGATACTTTCACTAAAATGGCACATTTCATACCATTTCATAAACTTCCTACTGCATCAGAAACAGCCACACTCTTCATACAACATGTGATTCGATTACATGGTGTTCCCCTGACATTGATGTCAGACCGTGGATCTCAGTTCACATCTAGATTTTGGAAAAGACTTTGCCATTCCATCAACATAACTCATCAATTCACAACAGCTTTCCACCCACAGACAAACGGACAAGTCGAGAGAATCAACCAATGGTTAGATGAATACTTACGATGCTTTTGTTCCTACCAACAAGAAAATTGGGTAACATACTTACCTTTTGCTGAGTTTTCTTATAACAACTTAACCAACTCTTCCACAAAATTATCTCCATTTTTTGCTAACTACGGATTTCATCCAACCACCACTTCGATTAGTTCCACTCCTTCCATATCTCCTTTGGTAGATGAACTAAATAACGCACTTTTAGACAACTTCAGATTTATCAAAGAAAATATCAATAAAGCTCAGATCAATCAAAAATACTACTATGACTTACGACACAGAGAACCACCAAATTATCAAATTGGTGATCAAGTCTGGTTGTCAACTAAAAATTTAAAGTTACATCTACCTAGTAGGAAAATGACACAAAAATTCTGTGGACCTTTTACTATTGTCAAAATAATTAATAGGAATGCTGTTTCCCTGGATTTACCTCCTTCTATGAAAATTCATTCAACATTTCATGTCTCCCTCCTGAAACCCTACACTCCCACAAGAACCCTACTCCCACGATTACCACCGCTTGCAACCAGTCATGATACTGATGTGTACGAAGTGAAAGATGTTGTTGATTCGAGGTTTTCGAGAGGTGTACTACAATACTTGATTAGGTGGAAGGGTTACTCAGAAGAAGATGATACTTGGGAACCTGCCTCTAACGTTAATGCATCCCGTCTGATATCCCAGTTTCACCGGAGGTTTCCGGATCGTCCTAGACTGCAAGCTGAGGATCAGCTTGTTTGAGGGGGGAGTCATGTCAGGGTTTTTGGGTATACTGTTCCTTTAATTCTCTCCACCAATCATTATCTACGTTCTCCCATAAAGCACCTGTTCACTAAGCACTCCTTGCTTAGTATTTTGTTATTCCTCTTTAGAGTAACACTGAGCTCTGCTCTTCTGAGCACATACTCACTTATTTGTGCTTCCTCTACCTTTCTAGTTCTCTAGCCTGCCTGCTGAGCTTATCCATCAACTACTGTGGAATTCTAGCTTGTATGCTGCATCCTCCGTTCCTTATAAAGTACCTAAACTCCTTGGATTACTCTCGCACATTTGTGGGCTCCTTAACTTCACGGAGTGTTAATTTCCACCTCTCCTCTGGCATCTCACTGATTACATGTAAGTGGCGTTTTGACTTGAATTATACTCTGCCTGCTGCCGTTATTAAAGGACTTTCATATTTTCACATAATCGCACTTACCTCCTTGTAAATTTAAACCGGCTTCACTGAAGTGGCGCTGACGTCACACGCAGCTCTGCAACCTCTGCTCCGGAACTCAGTCTCCTCCCTGCTTTCTATCAGCAGTGACTCTGATCTGCCATACTGTGACTCCCAAGCACGCCGAGACAAGGTATTGTGCTGATTACTTCCACTTGTTGCCAGTTCGATTACTTTGCCATTTTGATCACATTTAACATCTCTGTGTTCTGGAATAAGCCTATAGTACTTAATTACGCTGGAAAGTTTCTCCATATTGTGTATGTTATATGATTACTCTATTACGTAGGAAAGTTTCTCCATACTGACTTGTTATATGATATACTACTATATTTCTACTGAGAAGTTTCATTATAGATCTAAGCCTCTTTATCCCACTTACTGTGTACTTTAATAGTATTTATGATTGCACATTCTATTTCACAGCTTGGTTTTGCATACATCAAATCTATCAAACATTAAAGGCACACAGTTTTAATTGAGAACATAAGAGTGTGTGTGTTCCCATTAGAATTTGTGCTACAGCACCTTTATTTTGAATTATAACAAGATATCACAGTATCTCCACTTGGAGGCTAATTGTTACACATGCACAGCATGAAACAGTACATTCATCCTCATGCAGTCAAGCACAAACAGCCTCAACAGGCGGACCACCGGCAGGTAATTTATTAACCGCAAATACTACCCTAGGTTGTCAGAATGGAATACCACCCTCTTATCTTGCAGCTTATCTTTCCATACCCTCACTACCACCAGTAGGGGAAAAAGTTCCAAAAAGACCAAATTCTTCGTCAGACCCTGTTCGACCCAACGGGCTGGCCATTTCCTGGCCACCCAGCTCCCCTGGCAGTAAGCCCCAAAACCTAAGGACCCCGCTGCATCCGTAAAGAGGTGCAGTTCTTCGTTGGTCACCGACCTACCGTGAACCAAAGCCCGACTGTTAAATTCTGCCAGAAACAACAACCATATTCTCAGATCATCCTTAAGGTCTGCCCCCAAAGTAATCCACGACTTGGGGCCCGTGACTCCCGTCGTGGCCATGGAGATCCTCCTACAGAAAACCCTCCCCACCGGGATAATTCTACAAGCAAAATTTAGCTTGCCCACCAATGACTGTACCTCACACAACCGAAGCCTTCGCTTCCCAATTGCCCCCGCTATGACCCCTTTCAGGTCAACTACTTTGTCCATTGGCAGCTGGCATTCCATTTGAATGGAATCGATTTCAATCCCCAAGAAACTCAAAGTGGTGGTCGGACCTTCAGTTTTTTCATGTGCGACCGGGATTCCAAATTCCTCAGCCACCTTGAAAAAATGGTCCATTAGCTGTCCACAATCCGATTTCCCTGCAGCGGCCCCTACAAACAGGAAGTCGTCCAAATAATGATAACCCTGAACTCTGCCTTACGACCCACTCCACAAAGGTGCTGAACTTCTCAAAGTATGCACACGATATGGAGCACCCCATTGGGAGACAAAGATCCACATAAAAGGAACCCCAGAAAAAACAACCCAGTAAATGATGGCACGCCGGGTGCACTGGTAACAGCCGAAAGGCAGCCTCCACATCCACCTTCCCCATTAATGCGCCAACGCCAGCCTCCCTTACCAACCCCACCGCCTTATCAAATGACGCATACCTCACTGCCGCTATTGCAGGGTCAATGCCATCATTGACCGAGGACCCTTTCGGATAGGATAAATGGTGGATCATGCGGAATTGCCCTACCGCCTTTTTGGGCACGACCCCCAACCGAGATACCCTCAAATTTTGGAAAGGCGTGTGTGAAAAGGGGCCCGCCATTCTCCCCAACACCACTTCTTTGTCAATTTTACCCTGGACCACCTCCGGCAATTCCTTTGCCGATTTCAGATTCCCCGAAATTTGAACCCCCCTCTTTCTCCTCGAACGGAATCCAGAACCCAGAGCTAAAACCCGTAAGCAAAAGTTCTGCATCCCCCGCCTTACCCCCTACCTTAGCGAACCGGTCTAACCAAGGCACCATCTTTCCTACCTTCACCGGTGTCCTGGCCCTTAGCAGAAACCTCGCCTGGCTTCCCACCTCCCCCGTTTCTCTTGAAATACTTCGCCCACAAGTGGGCGCCCTCACATCCCGAACAAGCGTGCTTGTACTTGCACCCGGATCCGAACTTACATTGCCCTTCATTATACTGGAAGCAGAGTTCCTTCCTCATGGCCAATGCAGCTCCTCCTCCACTGTTACCAGCTGCTGTCCCGCTGCCCCCCGATCCCCTGGAGCCACAAAAGGACCCACGCAATGGAGTCATTAACTCCAGCCATACCCCCATGTCCCTGTCGTCCCACCGCATCTCCGGTCTTACCGCCATCCGTTGCCGAAACTGCTCATCGTACCGCCACCACGCCAAACCCCCATAAGTCCGATAAGCCCCCGAAATCTCGTCGTGATAGCAGAACAATGCCGAACATTGCTCCGGGAATTTCTCGCCCACCACCACCGCCAAAATACAGAACGCCTTGGACCAATTGGATAGAGCTTTTGGCAATTTCCGATATCTCTTCTTCCTTTCGTCCTCTTCCTTCTTCTCCTTGTTTTTAAAAAAGTATCTGTGCACTTGTTAGCACCGCCCACTTCCTGTACAGCTCCCAGCCCCTTTGCAGGGCTGCTACCAGAAGCTATGGAGCCTGCCAGCAAAGGAGAACATATAGGTAATAAACTGCATAAAATGCACATTTTTTTTACCATACTGTGCAGTTGATATACGAGCAAATAAGATATGTTTTATTAAAATGATTGTTGCAACTGTTTTATATCACTTTAATTGACACACACATACCCCCACACACACACACACATATATATATATATATATATAGGCTAGATTAGGGTTGACACCTCAGCCATGCTTTCCTGGACACTTATGAGTTACACATGTTGCAGGGAGGAACATGAATAGTGCTTTCTAGGGTCACTATTCGTGTGCTGTTTAGGTGTGCAATGCATGTTGTCTTCTGCACACCCTGCAGCATGTGTAACTCATAAGTGTCCAGGAAAACATGGCTGAGGGGGGAACCCTAGTCTAGATATGTGCACTCAGATCCTTTGTGAGGATCGGAATGAAGAAGTAGGCGGCCGCTCATGCTGTTCGGCTCTTTTCAGGGCTTAGCAGGGTTTAAAGGGACATGAAACACTAAATTTTATTTCATGATTCAGAGAAAGAATACAATGTTAAATAACTTTCCAATTCACTTATTATCCAATTTGCTTTATTCCCTTGGTATCCTTTGTTGTAGAAGCAGCAATGCACTACTGGGAGGACGCTGAATGCAATGGGAGAGCCGTATATAGAGGCATATATGAGCAGCCACCAATCAGCAGCCTCTGAATCTACCTAGGTATCCCTTTTTTACATACGATTTCAAGAGATTAAAACAAATTAGATAATAGAAGTAAACTGGAAAGTTGTTTAAAAGTACATTCTCTATCTGAATTATGAAAGGGAAAGAAATTTGGTTTTATGTCCCTTTAAGATATCAGACTTTTTGTGTGCTGGTAATGTAATTGTTTTCTAGGCCCACCTTTGAGCTAGCTTTATGGGGCCAGTGCTTATGGTCTCCTATGGACACCGCTGCTGCCTACAGAGTTTTTGGCAGTGGATCCCCAGCAGTGACCTCCCAACCCCCACATCCCACTGATTCAAAGAACTGAATTAAAATCTTCTATCACTGCAGCAGCAAAATGACTATTTACCTCATAAAATGGCGTCTACTTGTTAAACGCTCATTTAGTGTTTCAGCAGAAGTAAAACATAAACAAAAATGTGTGTGTATATGAGTGTGTATATATATATATATATATATATATATATTGTACTTGATTACTACAGCCCAATGATAGTAGTTAGCAGGTTAAACATACTGAGGTAATAACACTGACTAATTTCAGGATGTGTAAACAATCCAGATATAGGAACAGCACTTTTTAACCCTTTTCCTGCCGTGGTTAACTTGTCTACATCGGAACAGCTGTTCCGATATAAACAAATTTAAATCTTGCGATCGTGCAAGTGATCACAATATTTAAATGATGGGATCGCGTCAGGGGGGCATCCCTATGATGCTAGGCACGCCCTCCAGATCGCGATCCCATCAGGGAAGCGCCAGTGGCTTCGGGAAAGCCAAGCAGTTAGGATGTTGTATTTCGTCCTTCGACGCTAAAGCACCAGCAAAATTCGGACAAAATACAACGTCCTAACGGCGTTAAAGGGTTAAACGGAGTGCCCGGAAGAGACTTACCGAGTCTCAAATCATATGTAAAGCAACAAGTCCTCCAGCACTTCCAATAATAAAATACCTTTATTAATATTACAACATGAGTCAACAAATATCTGAAACGTTTCGGGCCTAGCCCAGCCCTTCCTCATGCATAATTTCAGGATGTGTAACATCATATAAACCAGGATGCTTTGTGGTGTCCAGCTATACAGATGCCGAATTGTTAATAATTGACTTTGTTCTTGATGCAAAAGTATTCTTCCTATGCTAATTATATGCTTGAGTGGGGATAAGGCAGCCGATGAAGAGCATGATGATTTAACCTGCATTACATTAATATAACCAGACAAAAAGAAAATCAAATTCATTTCAATCCCAAATTACATATTTCTAAACCACAATTGAAATCACTAGAGTCAGACTCAAATTTAAATCATGGTTTTCTACATAAAGGTTTAATTTTTAGAATAAGCTTTCAGATTTTTTTTTCCAGTTGTATTATGAAATTATTGGGAGGTGAATTATCTCTAGTTTAATAAGTCAATAGTTCATATTTGATCAACTTTTCAGCAAAGAAAAATAATAATTGTCTTAATAACAATTAAAATAAATATAATAATAAAGTTTAAAATAATTATAAGTTTCATTTTTACTGCTTGCCCCTCCCTCCTCACACTTAGGTCCTTGTGCAGATCTGTCCCAATCCAAACAAAATTCTATTCATTGTGCTTCTTGAAATTTAGTAAGGGGTTGATTCTATTTACATAGAATTGCAGGGGAACTATGGGATTAAAGGGACTGTAAAGTCAAAATTAAACTTTTGTGATGCAGATAGAACATGCCATTTTAAACTGCTTTACATTGTACTTCCATTATCTAATTTGTTCTCTTTGAATCCTTATTTTAAAAGCATAACTAGGTAGGCTCAAGAGCAGTAATGCACTACTGGGAGCTTGCTGCTAATTGGTGGCTGCTTTTTATATGCATCTTGTTATTGACTGATGCAATATGTCCAGCTAGCTCCCAATAGTGCTTTGCTGCTCCTTCAACAAATTATACCAAGAGAATTAATCAAATTTGATAATAGAAGTAAACTGGAAAATTGTCTAAAATTGTATGCTGAGATCTGAGATGAGGAGGCAGTGTGCAGAAGCTTAGATACAAGGTAATTACAGAGGTAAAAAGTATATTTCTTTAAGTGTTGGTTATGCAAAACTGGGGAATGGTAAATAAAGGGATTATCTATCTTTTTAAACAATAACATTTTTAAACCATTTGAATCTGTGCATGAAAACTGTGAGCTGTCCCTTTAAGGCTGTGTGTTTTTGTGCCTGCTGTTTGTTTGTCCCTGTAAGCCTGCGTGTATTGTGTGTGTGTGTGTGCGCAAGCCCATTTAAGACTGTTTCCGCATGGTGTGAGCTGTTCCTTTAAGGTTGTGTGACTCTGCGTGCGACTATACCCTGAAGACACTGTGCATATGGTGTGAGCTCTCCCTTTAAGACTGCATGCACCACCTGTCTTTGTGCATGCTGTGATCTGTCCCTTTTAATACTGTATTTAGAGTGCTTTAAGGGTGTATGTATTGTGTGAGTGCATCTGTCCCTTTAAGACTGTTTGTGTGTGGTGTAATCTATTCCTTTAAGCCGTGTACCATTTAAATTGTGTACAGTTGTCCCTTTAAAGGCTGTGTGCCTATTTCTTTAAGACGGTGTCCTTTTAAAGCTCTGTTCGCTTAGGTGCTTCATGGGTCCCAGTAGCTAACAGCCCCAAATGTGTAATTTATGTGACAGGGGTAGTATCATAAAGGCTTTTGTCAAAGAGAGTGATTTTTGTTCATGCTGCAGTAAGGTGTCCTGTACCTTTTAAGGAGGCATAAAAGATCAATTAGGCCTTAAAGGGACATGGATATTGAAATCTTTCTTTCATGATTCAATTTTAGACAACTGTCCAGTTTACTTTATTATTTAATTTGCTTCATTCTCTTGGTATCCTTTGTTGAAGCAGCAGCAATACATTACTAGGAGCATTGGAAAGCCAATAACATGAGACATATATGTGCAGCCAACAATGAGCATCTCCTGAGTCTACCTAGGTATCCCTGTCAATAAAAGAATTAAAGAGAACAAAACAGTTTAGATAATAGAAGTAAATTAGAAAGTTTCAAATTGCATGCTCTATCTGAATAATGAAAGAAAATGTTTGAGTTTTATGTCCCTTTAATGCCTGAGGAGGAGTCCAGGGGAGAGGAGCCTGGTAATAGTCTGAAGGATACACAGACTTGTGTTGCCTCTCAGACTGTGTATGGTATCAGCTGTTCTTTTAAGACTGTGTGCTTTGGGTATTTGTGCTCCTTTACCAATAAGATTGTGTGCGTTGTGGTGTAAATTGTCTTTTTAAAGGGACCCTAAAAACCTTCTGTTCCCATGTAATTGTTCTCTATCTGAAACATGTTAGAAAAAATGTTTCATGTCCCTTTAAGTCTGTGTGCCTGCCCCTTTAAGACTTAGTGTGCAAGGTTCACATACTGTGATCTGTCCCTTTAAGACTGTGTGAGACATGAGTTGTCTATTTAAAGACTGTGTGTGCATGTCCCTTTAAGACTGTTCCTTTTTAAGCTTTTGGAGATATAACCAGTCCAGCATTATTGTTGGTCACCCCATACCAATTTTTAAAGTTAAATATTGCTGTATATCCAAGAAAATAACTTACATTTAATTAAATGTTGTTAAATCTGCTAGAAAAAAAAACATAATAAAAATGAACTGTTTCGTGAGAAATTCACTTTCCATCATGTAGTGTTACATACAAATAAAGCATGTTTAAAAAAAAAAAAAAAAAGAAAGAGAAAAAAAAACCTTTATTCTGATTGGTTGCTGTATGCCACATGATCATAAAGCCATGAGGTTGCTTCCGGAAAGCTGAAATTGCGCCAAAAAACTTAGCAGGTGAGATTTGCATTACTTTGTTGTGTTAAAATATGTGATTTGTATCTTATATTCAGCAGTGATATTTATATCATGTGTTTGCCTGCAGATGAGTGTGTATATGAGCCAAGTGCTTAAATTGTCTGCTTATTATGCTTTCAATGTGACCTAGTAAACTGTTTAGCTGCAATGCAGAAACAAATAAATTCCCTATCTTCATTACGTGTGCTTTCTCCATTAATACTGTAAGCATTTTGCTGTTAAACGTTTACAAAAGATTTCTTGATGTTATAAACGTTTAGTTGTGTAGCATTGATTTGATCTATAGCTCTGATTACAAATAAGAGACAGTGCTCTTGATTTCAGTGGATAAAAAGAAGTTACAGCTCTGCAGTGTAAAAAACAAACTGCTTTGTACTGACTGAATGGAATGTGTAGCTTGTTTGTAAGCACATAATTAGGCTAGGAAGGAACTGAAACTTTTGCAATGGCAGATTATTTTTTTAGTGTAAGAGATCAGTCTGTAAATGTCTCTAGAAGTATCCAATAGAAATAGCCAACATTTTAAATAAATGGGTGTATTACTCACTTGCACAAGGAAGTTTTTTTAAATATTTATTTTTTTAAAAAAGGAAAAAACTTGCCTGCTAGTATATTACTCTTTAAATTAAGTGGGCTTTGTGTTGTTTGAGCATGTTTTGTATACAGTATTGTGTAAATGCTTCTATTTAAATGCATTGATGCACATTTCTGTTTTTACCTTTCTATTTAAAGGGACAGTATACAGTAAAATTGTTTTTTGCTTAATGTATTTCCAATGACTTGTTATACCAGCTGCAGAGTATATAAAGTGTATGGGGAATTGCATTTTCAGGTTTATTTATAAGATATTACATTTTTGGTTTTAAAGTTGGTTGACCTTGCAGGTACAATTTATCTCATTATGTTACCAGTTTGTGTACACACATTTGCTTCCTTATCTTGTGTCTGTTTATAAACCAAACACCAATACTTACAATGGAAAAGGTATTTTATTTAGTTATCTCTTCTACCCACCAGGAGTGTCATTTCTTCTGCTGGCTGTGTTTTACATAGTTTGTCAATTACTTGAACTTAAAGGGACAGTCTAGTCAGACTTAAACTTTCATGATTCAGATAGTGCATGCAATTTTAAAAAAACTTTCCAATTTGCTTTGTTCTTTTTGTATTATTAGTTTAAAGCTAACTTAGGTAGGCTCATAAGCCCTTGGAGGCCGCCTCTTATCTGAATGTATTTGACAGTTTTTACTGCTAGAGGGCTTTAGTTCATGTTTCATATAAATAACATTGTGCACGTGGCCGTGGAGTTATTTAAGCGTAAGCACATTTATTGCCTGACATGCAAGTCTGTCAAAAGGTCTGAGATAAGGAGGCAGTCTTCAGAAGCATTGATACAAGTTAATCAGAGGTAAAAAGTATATTTCTATAACAGCGTTGGTTATGCAAAACTAGGGAAGAATAGATAATAAAGGGATTATGATGTAAAATATATTTTACTAACACATTACAAGTTAATTGCTTTTATTTTGATTAAGCAACTATAAGTATATGAAATCATTAAAGGGACAGTATACACCAATTTTCATTTAACGGCATGTAATAGACAATACCATAAAGAATAAGATACTGATCTAAAAATCCAGTATAAAACCTTTTACAAACGTACTTGGGAGCTCCCAGTTTAGCACTGTTGATGAGGTAGTCTGGGGCACTCGTTGTAAGGGGCTTGATAAACAAAGCAGACACTTTTCTTTATTTTAAACATAGCTGTTATAGTTCTGCTGGTCTCATAATAGAAAATGAACACCCACTGCATGCAGATCTGCTCAAATTGAGCTGCAGACACGGAGGACGCTTTGTGGTTGCCTTGGAGATGTCAGCTTGCAGAGAAGGCTGATTGGTTGCCGGTGCACCAGCATTCTCAAACACTGCTCAGTTTCTGAGTGCTGATGAATAAGCCAGGCAGTCTTTATGAGCAGATGTACACAGAGGTCGTATGACTGCCCTGCTTATTGGTCTTTGAAAGTTGATTTCAGAGGGCACTGGGAAGCTTATAAATTTAAAAGGTAAATAACTTAAAAATGCAAAAACAATATTAATGGATTTTAATTATAAAAATGTAAATGTCAAGTTATTTTTTTTTTTTTTTAAATGGTTTTTGTTCCCAAAATGACTGTCCTTTTTAAGTCCAATAAATTTTCAGTATAGGTTGGGATACCACAGGCTAAATCGGCTATTTCAAATGCCCAAATAAGGGTAAACTAGCTACTTGTAAACCATGCAATGCACTCCAGCAGGTAAAATAGATAATTTCGAACAAATTAAAGAGAATATTTTTGAGTAAATTGTCCCTTTAAGTATTTTGAGTGTAGTTGCATGGTGTGTGTTTGTTTTTTTGTTTAGTGTGTATGTATATGTGTGTGTATATGTGTGTATATGTGTGTATATGTGTGTATATGTGTGTATATGTGTGTATATGTGTGTATATGTGTGTATATGTATGTACACACACTCACTCATCTCTCTCACAGGCTAAAGAATGGTTTCTCAAATTCTTATAATAAATCCCTTTGTATACTGTTGCCATAGCCTGACTACCTCTGCTAGGTTACTTCTCTGGAATCTATAATGTAAATGTATTAAGTCTATTTTGTCTCTTTTAGCTGGCTTGTTTGGAATATCTGTCCAGCTCAAAAATGGCTCCAGCGATTAGAAACAGGTGATGGCAGAATGGCTTTATGGAAACTTCAAGCATATGACAGCTTAATTTTCTTCCACAAGGCTGTGAGACCAGTTTGCAGGTAAGTACAGGTTATTAATATGTAGGTGTTGCATGTTCACTGGCAGACGTTACAGTGAGCTCTCTGCACATGGTGGCAGCTGTAGTTACGGACACTAAGAGCAGTCCGCGGCTGCTCCTGGTGCCCGTGACTACAGCTGTAAAGCTATGGTGGGGTGTAAACCGTTTCTGAAGCCTCTGGACATGTGACTAGTCTAAAATAATTTCTGCCCCTAGGATTATATTTTATTTCCCCCTATTTTCAAAGACTGCTTAACAGCATAATTTACTTCTCTCCCGTAAAACCCAACATGGTCACTGGAAGACGTTACAGTGAGCTCTCTGCACATGGTGGCAGCTGTAGTTACGGACACTAAGAGCAGTCCGCACCTGCTCCTGGTGCCCGTGACTACAGCTGTAAGGCTATGGTGGGGTGTAAACTGTTTCTGAAGCCTTTGGGCATGTATAGTCTAAAATAAATTACTGCCTCTAGCATGGCATCCCCCCCCCTTATTTTCAATGGCTGCTTAACAGCATAATTTTACTTTCTTCCCTCCTGATAGTCCCAACATGGTCAATGGCAGACGTTACAGTGAGCTCTCTGCACATGGTGGCAGCTGTAGTTACGGACACTAAGAGCAGCCCGCACCTGCTCCTGGTGCCCGTGGCTACAGCTGTAAGGCTATGGTGGGGTGTAATCTGTCTCTGAAGCCTTTGGGCATGTATAGTCTAAAATAAATTACTGCCTTTAGCATGGCATCCCCCCCCCCCCTTCTTATTTTCAATGGCTGCTTAACAGCATAATTTACTTCTCTCCCGTAAAACCCAACATGGTCACTGGCAGACGCTACAGTGAGCTCTCTGCACATGGTGGCAGCTGTAGTTACGGACACTAAGAGCAGTCCGCACCTGCTCCTGGTGCCCGTGGCTACAGCTGTAAGGCTATGGTGGGGTGTAAACTGTTTCTGAAGCCTTTGGGCATGTTTAGTCTAAAATAAATTTCTGCCCCCCCCCCTATTTTCAATGGCTGCTTAACAGCATAATTTACTTCTGTCCTGTTAGACCCAACATGATCACTGGCAGATGTTACAGTGAGCTCTCTGCACATGGTGGCAGCTGTTTTTATGGACATGTGGAGCAGTGCGCGCCTGCTCCCTGTGCCCATGGATACAGCTGTAAAGCTATGGTGGATTGTAAATTGTCTCTTGACGCCTATGAGCATGATATTTTAAAATAAAATAATTTACCTCTAATATAGCATTTTGAATTTTCCCTATTTTTCAAAGTAAAGTTTCTGACTTTATAGTCTATATTAAATAAAAATAGCCTAATGCATTTTCTCCTATTAAAGTACATGACAACTATATCGCTCCTTTTCAAAGTACTCTAAGGACCTTTGTCTTGTTTTCCTACATGACTGCTTCCCACATGCTATATCCAAGTAACTCCTTTTTGGCAAAGATCTCTCTTCCATATGTTTATTAGCGGTAGATACAGTAAACGGTCTTCATAGCAGCTGTGTCTTTGGGAAGTGTAAGCAGCGGGCCCCTGCTGAAGCTACCCAAGGCTAGTTATATACTGTGGTACATTACAAGTTTGTCTCCTCAGCCTTAGGTCATGCTCCCCATCATATGTCCCACGCAAGCCCAACCTAGAAAATGCACAACTAACATTCATGGTACACGCTTGTTGCATTTATTATTTCTCTGTCACTGACTATAATTACCAAATCTTTACTAACCTAATTCCTGATCCTTTTATACCTTTCCACAGACACCTGGATTTCTTTCCCTTATGCTCTTTATTTTATAATTGTTGCATTTATGAAATGATGATATGGAGTGACTGTTAGGCGGTAGTTTTGAAGCATTTGGTCCTATAACTAACCACTTAAACCCACTAAATAGATATGCTGTGCAGCCCAGAATATAGACCTTAAGACTTATACTTATTCTTATAAGTGACTCATTCTTATAAGTGTTTTATCTCTGCATTTTCTACTTGAGTATTAACTATAGGCAATGCAAATTTACCACAATGTCCTGTTTCTTACATTAAGTAGCATGTATTTTTTTTTTCCCCCCCGTATCTGTAGGTGATGCTAAAGTTTTCAGATCTACAGCACCAGGTGACATACAGCCAACACTTAGTGTCTAGCTTATTGTCAAAAGAAATGTCTGTGCCTCCTTTGTTAAACCAGGTAAGAGTTAAATTGTTGTAAAATACATTAAATTCATAGTATTCAAGCTGTTTCCTGTATAACAGTAGATCATTTTTGTTTCAGACATATAGTATAATTAAATGGTGATAATAGTCAATCCATTACATGCTCTAATTTGTTATTAGCAAATGGAATTTTAAGACTAGCGACCCTGCATTATTGTGTGTTTTAACCCGCAAAGGGGTAAACACAGAGTAGAAGTACTTCTTCAGACCAGCAAAGCAGTGCTGGTCCCAATTGGTGGCGCTAGTTAAACATCTGAGTTGTGTTACTGATTGTATCTGCTTGGGACTAAACACACAGCATTAGAGCATGTCATTTTTAACACTAACAATAATGTCCTGCTCAAGACCCACAGAGCACTGCTAGTCCTAAGCAGAAAGCGCTGCTGATTGGGACCGGCACTGCTCTGGGGGTCCCAAGCAGTATTTCTACTGTGTGTGTTAATCCACACAGTGGTGCAGGATCACTAGTCTTAAAATTACATATTCTAACTAATGTAATTTTACCACTATAATGTTGTCCACTTGTCCTTGCAGTGTCTCTTTGTGGCCTAATCAATCAACAGTATTCCTCCAGCACTCCAAGAAAGGACCCAGCAGACTCCGGTTAGTAAAAAGATGGTCTTTATTCCTTTTCAGCACTTTAAAAACGGCAGCATCAGTTTGAAATCAGAGGGAAGTGGAAATATATTAGGGCAAACATGTTTCGTCTCCACAACGTAACTTCCTCAATGACCCATCTTTTTGTGGCCTGACTGTACTTTTTAATTTTGATAAACTTTTATCCTTAAAGGAATAGGGAAAGAATTTGATAGTCCTAGTGTATATCTATCTTGTCTCTTAAAGGGGCATTAAATAGTATGTTGTGGGGCAATATAGCCTTTTTTTTTTTTTTTCTTCCTAAGATAAAACAGTGTTTTAGCTTTTTAAGCAAGATTGACGAGCATAGGCAGCTATTTATTAAAGGGACAGTCTACAATAGAATTATTGTTTTAAAAAGACAGATAATCCCTTTATTACCCCCCCCCCCCAGTTTTGCACAGCCAACAGTTATTACTTTGTATCTAAGAACCTTCTGACAGCCCCCCTGATCACATGACTGTGACTATATCAAATCTACTGAGTTGCATTTAGTATTGTGTTGTGCTAACTCTTAAATAACTCCTTGTGCCTGAACACAGTGTTATCTATATGGTCTACAGTCTCTTGTTGTTAAAAGCAATTTAAAAAAATGTGGTAAGAGGCAGCCCTCAAGGGCTTAGAAATTAGCATATGAGCCTACCTAGGTTTAGTTTCAACCAAGAATAAGAAGAAAACAAAGCAAATTTGATAATAAAAGTAAATTGGAAAGTTGAATAAAATTACAAGTCCTATCTGAATAATGAAAGTTTAATTTTGACTGGACTGTCCCTTTTTAATGTAAATGTTTACTTGCTTGCACATGGGATCATAACAGCCAGTGGTAAAAAAAATTAACCTTAAAGGGACAGTACACTGTAAAATAGTTTTTATATTTATTTTCAATGACTTGTTTATACCAGCTGCAGTAGATAAAATGTGAGAAATTGCATTTTCGGGTTTATTTGTGTATATGAAGTAGCTGGTTTTGTCCTTTTAAACCACAGCCTATTAGAATGGGTTGAGTTTCAGTTAATATCAGATCTCATTATGTTATCACGATGTGTACACACACTTGCTTCCTTATCTTAAATTTCTCTGGAAAACTAAAGCTCAATACATAGAGGGAACAATGGAAAATAATAATTGTATTACTTTACTATCCTGCACCCCACTGTGAGTGTAATTTCTTCTGATGGCTGTGTTTACTTAGGCTATGCAATAGCTGAGACTCCAGTATCAAAACTTTCAGTATAGGTTGGGAAACCACAAGCTAAATAAGCTATTTCAATTGCCAAAATAGGGGTAAATGAGTTCATTAGAAACAATTAAATGCACTCCAGCAGGTAAAAGGGATCATTGAGAACATTTTTAGGTGAACTGTCCTTTTTAAAATATCACTCTATCTAATCCATTTAAACAAGTTTCCTATTTTATTTCTGTTATCAATTTTGCTTAGTATCATTTTGTTAAAGGGATAGTCTACACCAGAATTGTTATTGTTTAAAAAAATAGATAATCCCTTTATTTACCATTCCCCAGTTTTGCATAACCAACACTGTTATGTTAAATATACTTCTTACCTCTGATTACCTTGTATCTAAGCTTCTGCAGACTGCCCCCTTATTTCAGTTCTTTCGACAGACTTTGTATTTTACGTGCACACTCCTGGGCTCCATTCAGCTGACTTGGCTTTATTCTTCAACAAAGGATACCAAAAGGAATAAAGCAAATTTGGTAATATAAATAAATTGGAAAGTTGTTATATACTGTAGCTGAATCGTGAATGTTTAATTTATAAGTCAAGCATCCTAGAGTTCTATTTTAAACCATGTTTAAGTTTAAATATTACTGTATTTTCTTATGTTATGTTTTTTTTTTTCTGTGTCCCTATGTCACTTTTGTTATGTTAACATATATACACACCGTTAGGAAACCGATGTGAAAGATAGAAAATACTTTCTTTTCATGACCTTTTAGACAGAGAGATTGGGGGGGGGGGGGGGGGTTGCGCTTATAATCTGTACATGAATGATCATATTTGTGTTTATCATGCAGTGCGGGAAGCACACTTCACTACACCCCCTTCTCTGTATTTGCCTTTTAGGGATAGCTATAAAAAGGACTTTTTATAGCTACTTATGTATTGCTGTGCAAGAACTGAAACTTTGTTTCCTCTTCTCAACAGATCTAGCAATGTGAAGCGAGATGCCATAATATACAGAGGTCTTCACCTCAACTGCGTCTGCTGACATCCAGGCTGCAAGTTGGTAAGGACAGAGACTGGGGCTACTGTTGCCTTTCCCATATATTAGATTCAATTTTATAACAAACTGCTTTATAAATTATAAAGCAGAAACCTTAATGCTGCTGTTAAGCTAAGGTTTTATGATTTGATGATTGATCATTTGCCATAACAAAGGCAGGAGGAGGTATACATTGTATTCTGTGTTTGACAACTGTGTTTATAGGCAGTGGGGACAGTGCGGCCGAACTGCTCTCACCACCCGTGATCATGGAAAGCTAGGCAGATTCCAATCTGTACCTCCAAATGCCTTTTTGGCATTTTTTTTTTTTTCTTGGTTTATTGTGAATGTATATCTGTCTCCTGTGCATCTCCCATTAACATTTCTTTAAGGTTATCCGGTCAAGCTGCTGTTTGCTGCATGAAAAGGACACATCTGCTGCTCAAGATCTGCTACGTCATTCTTCTGCACAAGATGAGACTTCGCTGGGACACCATTCAAGTATGACGAGGATTCAACCAGATTCATCCGTCCTCAGACGTGTTCAGAACGCTACGTTGATATATATATGTATAATGTTTATTATTATTCTGTATAAAGTTATTTGTAGTATGGTAACTGAACACATTGAGTTCTGTGTCTGCAGAAGTGTTCACGGGTAGTGAGTGTAGAGTGCGGCTGCTCTCACTGTCTGTGATCATGGGAAGCTAATCAGATTTCAGTCTATGTTTGGTTATCTATTGTACAATATTTTGTACAATATTTTTATAATTATGTAGAATTGTTCTGTATAATATATATGTATAGATTATTATGTATAATATGTATTTTCTATAATATTATTATTATTATTATTATTATTATTATGTATAATTGTATGTTCTATATATTATGTATAATATGTATGTTCTATATATTATTATTATGTATAATATGTATTTTCTATATATTCTGTATAAAGTTATAATTTGTAGTATGGTAACTGAACACATTGAATTCTGTGTCTGCAGAAGTGTTCACGGGTAGTGAGTGTAGAGTGCGGCTGCTCTCACTGTCTGTGATCATGGGAAGCTAATCAGATTTCAGTCTATGTTTGGTTATCTATTGTACAATATTTTGTACAATATTTTTATAATGTATAATATGTATAATTGTTCTGTATAATATATATTATGTATATGAATGTTCTATATATTTTATCATTATGTATAATATGTTTTTTCTCTATATTATTATTATTATTATTATTATGTATAATATGTATGTTCTATATTTTTTTTATTATGTATAATGTCTGTTCTATATATTATGTATAATATGTATTTTCTGTATAAAGTTATTTGTAGTATGGTAACTGAACACATTGAGTTCTGTGTCTGCAGAAGTGTTCACGGGTAGTGAGTGTAGAGTGCGGCTGCTCTCACTGTCTGTGATCATGGGAAGCTAATCAGATTTCAGTCTGTTTGGTTATCTATTGTCAATATTTTTATAATTATGTATAATATCTATAATTGTTTTGTATAATATATAATTATGTATAATTTATTATGTATATTTATTATGTATGATTGTTATGTATAATATGTTTGGCTTAAATATGGGAAAGGCAACTTTAGCTCTGTACTTTTTGTACACTGGGTGCATTTAGAGCACCAGGTTGTCTAGTTTCTTACACTAATTTTGTTTTCTGTATATAGATTTTGTTTTATATACAGATCTTCAAGCACTGGACAAAATGTCTACATGAAACATTTCTCTGTTGCATCAGCCCAGGTAAGCATGAGTGGTTGTGAAGATGTAGCATTTACAACTTTCAATGCTTGCATTTTTTGTTTCCCTGCATCTTAAAGGGATATAAAAACCCAAATGTTTTATTGCATGATTCAGATAGAGCATGCAACTTTCCAATTTACTCATTATCAAATTTTCGTTCTCTTAATCTTTATTTGAAAAAGCAGGAATGTAAGCTTAGGAGGCCGCCCATTTTTTGGTTCAGAACCCTGGGTAGCGCTTGCTGATTTATTGGCTACATTTAGCCACCAATCGACAAGCACTACCCAGGACATTTGGGTTTCATATCCCTTTTATATTTTGCTTACTGGGGGTGGGGGGGAGGGGGGTTTGTTTATTAAAATTGCATAAGTCTCATTGTCATAGCAATGGCACTTAATGCTAAGTCACTAAGGTTTCCGGGTTTAAAAATTCACATGGCCCAGGTAGAAGGAATTTCTGTCTCCCTCACTTCTAAATTCACTTCAATTTTCTCTTGGTATTTCTGGTGAAAAAAAGAATATGCACATATCCTACAGTAAAGGGAGCTAGCAGCTTATTGGTTCCTGCAGACATTTGTCTCTTGTGATTGGCTAACTAGATGTGTTCAGCTAGCTGCCAGTAGTGCAATGTTTGTTCTTTCAGCAAAGGATAACAAGAGAATGAAGCCCATTTGATAATAGAAGTAATAAGGAAAGTTGTTTAAAATTGTTTATTTCCAAATCACAAAAAAAAAAATTGATGCATTTGGCATTTTTAAGGATTTCAACTTGTTTTGTCACCATCTCATAGGTTCATCAGTATAGATAAAATGTGACTATTGTAACACATCTAGAACTCACACACCCTCTATATAAACTGTACCTTGTTCAGTTACTTAATTTCCTATTGCCGCTATAGGTGAGAACTGGTTCTGGGATGCTGTAATGATCACTGCTCTTTGCTTCAGTCTGTCAGAATATTTGTGTACAATTTATTTTACTTCTGTTTATAATGTACCTCACGCTTTATTTTACTTCTCTTTATAATGTACCTCACACTTTATTTTACTTCTGTTTATAATGTACCTCACGCTTTATTTTACTTCTCTTTATAATGTACCTCACGCTTTATTTTACTTCTCTTTATAATGTACCTCACACTTTATTTTACTTCTCTTTATAATGTACCTCACGCTTTATTTTACTTCTCTTTATAATGTACCTCACGCTTTATTTTACTTCTCTTTATAATGTACCTCACGCTTTATTTTACTTCTCTTTATAATGTACCTCACGCTTTATTTTACTTCTCTTTATAATGTACCTCACGCTTTATTTTACTTCTCTTTATTTTACTTCTGTTTATAATGTACCTCACACTTTATTTTACTTCTCTCTATAATGTACCTCACGCTTTATTTTACTTCTCTTTATAATGTACCTCACGCTTTATTTTACTTCTCTTTATAATGTACCTCGCGCTTTATTTTACTTCTCTTTATAATGTACCTCGCGCTTTATTTTACTTCTCTTTATAATGTACCTCGCGCTTTATTTTACTTCTCTTTATAATGTACCTCGCGCTTTATTTTACTTCTCTTTATAATGTACCTCGCGCTTTATTTTACTTCTCTTTATAATGTATCTCACCCCCCCCCCCCCCCTTTTTGCTTACATTTCTTTTCATAAGAGCATAATGAGGTAGGCTCGAGCGGATGTCTTGAGCATTGTTGCAAACCCTTTTGCCTATGCAGTTCCTAAGACATGGGCACGTACTTCTTGAGCCTACGGAAATATAACCTGTGAGCTTGTGCACGTGCTCAGTAGGGGCTTGTTCCCTCAGAAAGTGTGAATATAAAAAGACTGCAAAATTTTGATGTCTTAAAACTGCATGTTATTTCTGAATCATTCAGAGTTTATTTTGACTTGAGTGTCCCTTTAATTCTGTATTAGGACAAACGGTTTCAGATCTGATGGAGTTGTACTTTTAAAGAGACAACCAAATGCTGAATCATTTAAAAGTGATGTAGCAAATCTGTAAAAGGCTGACGATAAAATATCACCTTAGTATCTCTGTAAAAAATGACCGTATGTTACCTCTGTCTTTGGTAGCCTCATCCCACTAGACCAAATGTAAGCATCTGTATGCTTGTCCCAGGACTAGCACGGGATTGTGCGCCTTAGATGTCCCTTTATTTCCATTCTCCGCTAAAGAAAGTTTACTACGATAAATTTTTTGTTAAATCCCACAAGATAACAGTAAAGTATGAACTTGGCACAGACTTATGAAATTCCTGACAGTGTAGGGGTTAATCATGTAGCTTGTAAGATTGTGTGGCTGTAGTGTTTTTTTTTTTTTTTGTTTTTTTTTTTGTTTTCCATTTTGTGCAGTGTAGGATTCACACACGGCTCTCTTTGCTCGAGTGGGACATGCAGAATAGAGCAATCTCGCCACTGTCGGCTAGATTGTTGCAGAAAGAGCCCAGGACAGCAGCATCCTTTAGGGCTAATAAACTACTGCGCCTGTACGGCACTGTTCGTTAAGGGGTTAAACAGGAAAAAATGCATATTGCTGAATGAGTTGATACCAGTTGTAGGTGTTCCCTGAATACAACATATTCAAATGGATGCATTTGAGGAGAAAAGTGTACACCATGTCTACTGTATGTTATTCTCTATGGTTTGTAGGAATAACTTTACATTTTGTTCTATATTCTCACTTTTTTTTTTTTTTTTTTTTTTGCAGGTGTTAACAGCTGGAGTACGTGTGTTTTGTGCAACTCTGCTGCTCTCAACTCGTGTACCCATGGAAAGGGATTGTCCTTGGCGTTCCTGTTTGAACTATAAACCTGGCTATTTAATAAAATGCTAATAAAGTGTTTGATATCTGTTCCATTAATAAAGCTTTGACTTATCTTACATTTTGTTATAGTTTTTTATTTATATGGTTATGCATTAAAGTGCTGATAAACCCTACTATTTATGAAACGCTAGAATTAGCATCACTTAACATAAAGGTGACCATCATTCACATTTTTTTTTGTCTAAGCGCCTCCGGCCACCCACAGCTCAGTTTTTCAATAGCACAGCTAATTACTAAAACGTCATCTCATTGAAAAAACAGCTGCGCTGTGGGTGCTTAGTTTTGTGCTGATGCTGCAGCTAAATGAAATACCAAACATGCGGGCAGGGAAAATGGTAATTTTTTTTTTTTATTATTGCACAGATTTTGGAATTCCGGGGATTGGGATTGGGTATGTGTGTGTAATATATCATTTTAAAATAAAAATGTATGTGTGGGGGCGTATTTTCGGTAAGTAGATACTTGTAATAATGGAGTTCAGGTGTTTCATCCACACCCATTGCTAATAAGTGTATGAAGTCCAGCATGTAGCCATAACCTCTCCATAGCCGCACAGTGGCAGTACGATGGGTCATACTAAACAAGTCAGTTTGTGAAATTTCTGCCCTACTAGATGAGTCTTGGTCAGCTGTAAGTGCTATAAGCAACAAGAGCTCGGCCGTAAAGCGCTAGACCACACAAACTCACAGAACAGGGATGCTGTAGCTCATATACACTCATTTTCATGTAACTGCATGTAATACACTACTATAAAGAATATGTGCGGATACTGATGTAAACATCCTGTAAAAACCTTTTAAACACTTACTTAGAAGCTCCCAGTTTAGCAATGTTAATGAGGTTAGTGTTGGAGACCCAGTGAAAGGGTCTGGAAACGAAAAGAGAGCAGACACTCCCCCCTCCCCTGCATATGAAAAAAACCCTCTACACAAACCAGAGCAAGCTGGAGGAATAGGTAGACAACAGTTTACTTCTAAAACTTTAGGGCTTGGTTTGAAATATGAAAATCAGCACAATGTGTTATTGTTTTTTAAAAAATAAGCAAAATTACATTTTTACACAACCCCCCCCCACCCAAAAAAACAACCTGTATTGGCTTTATTAATGGATCTTCTACAAAACATTTATGCAAAGAAAAATCTAGTGTACAATGTCTCTTTTTTTAAAGGGACACTCAAGTCAAAATTATACTTTAATGATTCAGAGCATGTAATTTTAAACAACCTTCCAATTTGACAGAAAAAAATGAATCCTCTAGCATTGCAAGATCCCTAGTGATTTTTTTTAAAAGACAGATTTTGCTTTACTTCTCCAAGGGGCGTTCCCTGCATTTCTGTGAAAGACAAGCAAAGTGCAATATAGCACTGCATGACGAGAGTTCTGCTGCTTTTACACTTTGTGCTTTTGGTTTTATCACTTTACGCTTCCAATTTAAACTTTTTTTATTGTGTACAGCAGTGTAGTTAGTATTGTGATTTTACAAATTCTGACCTATACAGCAGGCTTCAAAGGCAAAATTCACTGAATTTTCTATGAAAAGGGTAGGGACTTGGAAATAGAAAGTAATGATGCTCTCCGCAATACAACATTTCACATGGGAGAGAGAAGGTAACTGGAGAACCCCTGGGGCTGATATAAAGGCTCAGTTTGTAGCAATTCCAAATTAAAATGAAATGTTTTCACTACAATTTATCTTTTGTCTATATTTACTATATATTACTTTTCTATTAGTTAAATAAGTCTATTGTGAATTTTGAGCAAACTTCACCTGCATACAGCTGGCGAGACAACTGGTGAGATCTTCAGACATACCTAGGAACTCCCCTGTTCAGCCTAGGAAACTGCCCTGTCCCTCCCACTTTCTGAAAGTGACAGTTTTAGTTTGGAATGCAGCAAATTCAAGGTGCAATGTAATTTGTTTATACAAACCGAAATATACAAAGTATGACCCTAATTTGTTAAAGTAACACAGAAGTGTAACAAAACTCATATCACGCAGTGCTTTATTGCACTGGGCTTGTCTCTACTTCATTTATAGAAATGATAGAGATCTTGCCGTGCTGGAGAGTTCTGCTCTTTTTCTTTTGAATTTTCAGTGAGTTCAGCCCCTGTGAAGTCTGAACTGCAATGTCTCTCCAAGCTGGAGAACCTTTGAATATCAGGGCCTCAGTGCTATTGCATTGTCTTTATCATGGATTTGTTGATTATGCAAATCTACTGCATTTCCTGGTCCTTTAAAAATTATCTAAGACAGCATATAGTATATTATAATTTAGCATAATTATAAAAGTAAATCTGAAAAGTTGTTTAAAATTGCATGTTCTATTGGAATCATGAAAGTTTCTGTTTTTCACTTTACTGTCCCTTTTATTTTTGAAGATAGACAATATGCCAAACCGCACCTACTATCCAGGACCATGAAATTAGGTATAATATACTCTGGGTTTTATGTTTAACTGATAACCACAAAACAGTTTGCTGTCAAGATTCAGATAGAGAACACTATTTTAAACCACTTTTTACAATTTTCTTCTATTTAATTTGCTTCGTTCTCTTTTGTATTCTTTGTTGAAGAAGCAGCAAGGCACATGGTTGAGCCAATAACACTAGGCATATATCTGAAGCCACCACTGCATGCTTTGGAGCAGGAAAGGGTAAAAATGGGTTTCATGCCCTTTTAAAGCCAATTAGAGAAAGATACATAGTAGGGTTACCCTTGAGAAGTCGTTAGGGTGCTTTCCGTGTTCTGAGAAATAGAAACTGCTCAATCCTCAGAGTTAAATTACATAAAGGGGCAATAGCTAAACATTTTTTTTCTATTAAATCTCAAGGTGTTTACTGCTCCTTTAAAAAGTGCAAGTATATTCTAAGCAGTGCTTCATTTTTTTTTTTAATTTTTTTTTTTAACTTGGGACTAGGCACGTGCATTTGTGTACTTTGTTGCCAAAAATGGCAGCCACCAGCAGAATTTGTCTCTTTTCCCTTGTGAAAGGGCAACACACAAGGATCTGGATTTGTACAGATCTTTGTTTGTTGCCCTTTCACAAGATGAAATATGGAGACCATTTCTGCTGGTCATTTTCTGCATTTGTTTACGAAGGGTTTGTTTCCATTGCGGTGATAAAATCCATTAAATTCTATGGAGATTTTATGGTACCACCAGTTTCCAAACATTATCAACTCAATGGAAACTAAAGTACGCAAATGCACTTGTCTACTTGGGACCTAGTTTTACATTGGAAGATTATTTTGCCCCCCCCCCATGATTATAATACAATCCAAAACAAACCTCTTGTCAGACAGTTATACATTTATTATTATTTATTATACACCAAACAAGTCAGGAGATTATTAGAGAAAATAAGTCAATTGAACTGTTATTGACTCTGCTAATCACTAATGGTTAGACTCTGTCTAACTACTTGTACTCTCCATGTAGGCTTCTCCCCTGCTTGGCGATGAGCAATGCCTCACACGTAGTAACATAGAATTTGACGGTAGATAAGAACCAAAAAGGCCCATCAAGTCTACCCATGTTACTTTTTCCTTAGGATAGCCTTATGCATCAACCAGGCATGTTTGAATTTCTTTACAGTCTCTTTGTGTTTACCACATCAAATGGGAGTTTATTGCATGAATCCACCACCCGTTCTGTAACAAAAAATGCTTAGTCAAATTTCTCCTGAATCTGCTACCCTCTAAGATTGTCACCACCTTGTTTTTGCATTTATATTTTTTGTGAAAAATGCTTTCAGCTTCTATTTTATTAAGTCCATTCATATATCTGAAGGTTTCTATCATGTACACACACACTATATGTACTCTGCACACAATGCACCCTCTAATTGTTTTGAGCAGTGTAACCATAAAAAGTGGCCTTTACAATTATTAGCCAAGGGATTAAAATGTGTGAGCACACTTGAAGTAGGACAAACATACCTGTGTATGCCTACTTTGCATTAAATTAAACTATGGAGAACAAAAAAGGTTATTCACACAGCATATACGTGCACACAGCAAGGGTGTTCCATGACATTAAAGGGACAGTCTACACCAGAATTGTTTGTTTTAAAAGATAGATAATCCCTTTTTTACCCATTCCCCAGTTTTGCATAACCAACACCGTTATATTTATATATTTTTTACCTCTGTGATTATCTTGTATCTGAGCCTCTGCAAACTGCCCCTTTTTCAGTTCTTTTGACAGACTTGCAGTTTAGCCAATCAGTGATAGCTCCCAGGTAACTTCACGTGCATGAGCACAGTGTTATCTATTTGAAATTCATGAACTAACACCCTCTAGTGGTGAAAAACCTGTTAAAATGCATTCTTAAGAGGCGGCCTTCAAGGTCTAAGAAATTAGCATATGAACCTCCTAGGTTAAGCTTTCAACTAAGAATACCAAGAGAACAAAGCAAAATTGGGGATAAAAGTGAATTGGAAAATTGTTTAAAATTACATGCCCTATCTGAATCATGAAAGTTTATTTTGGACTAGACTCCCTTTAATACAACATTTTTAGCTGCA
Source organism: Bombina bombina (assembly GCF_027579735.1). NCBI lineage: Eukaryota > Metazoa > Chordata > Amphibia > Anura > Bombinatoridae > Bombina > Bombina bombina. The sequence goes on along the minus strand of NC_069501.1, from coordinate 559,509,657 downwards.
TTAAAGGGACACCGAACCCATTTTTTTTCTTTGGGGATTCAGATAGAGCATGCAATTTTAAGCAACATTCTAATGTACTCCTATTATCAAATGTTCTTTGTTCTCTTGGTATCTTTATTTGAAAAGCAATGTAAGTTTAGATGCCTTTTTCAAATAAAGCTAACAAGAGAACAAAGAAAAATGGATAATAGGAGTAAATTAGAAAGTTGCTTAAAATTGCATTCTCTATCTGAATCGCAAAAGAAAAAAATTGGGTTCAGTGTCCCTTTAAAGGGATAGGAAAGTAAAAATTAAACTTGCATGATTCAGCGCATGTAATTTTTAAGACTCTTTTAAATGTGCTTCTATTTTAAAATGTGCGTTGTTCTCTTGGAATTCCTTGTTGAAATAAGAATATGCACATATCCTACACTGGTGGGAGCTAGCTGCTGATTGGTGCCTGCACATAATTGTCTCTTGTGATTGGCTAACTAGATGTGATGTAGATTAGCAACCTCTTATTTACTTCTGCCTCACTGCTGCTGTTTGGTTAGTAATTGCATTTTGGCAATCTGTATCAGGGCCCCCTACTACTCTCCTGTCTCACTGTGCAGAGCACATTATCAGCTCTTTTGGGGACCCCTGCACAAGTTTAAAGGGACATTATACACTCATTTTTTCTTTGCATAAATGTTTTGTACATGATCTATTAATATAGCCCATAAAGTTTTATTTTAAAATAAATGTATAGTTGTGCTTATTTTTAAATAACATTGCTCTGATTTTCAGACTCCTAACCAAGCCCCAAAGTTTATGTGAATACTGTCAGCTACCTTCTCCAGCTTGCTGCTGTTTGTGTTAAGGGTCTTTTCATATGCAAAAGAAGGGGGAGGGTCTTATTTGCCACTCGCAGTGGGCTTTCCAGCTACCTTTTCAACAGAGCCAAACTGACAGCTAAGTTTTTAAACGGTTTTATACTGGATTTTTATATCAGTATCTGTGCATCTTATTCTTTATAGTAGTGTCTATTACATGCAGTTATATGAAAATGAGTGTATACTGTCCCTTTAAGCAACCCCAGTTTAATAAATACGACTCTAGGGGAAAGCATATTCATAATTAGTAATAAAACGTTTTTACAGATTTTATTTTTCTTCATTGTATTTTGGTGTGGGACTTAAAAGGATAGGAAAGTCAAAATTAAACGTGCATGACTCAGAGCATGTCATTTTAAGACACTTTTAAATTCACATGTTCAAATGTGCTTTGTTCTCTTAATATCCCTTGTTGAAAATGAATATGCGCATATCCTACACTAGTGGGAGTTAGCTGCTGATTGATGCCTGCACACATTTGTTTCTTGTGATTGGCTAACTAGCTCTTAATGCTCCTTCAGGAGTAAGGAGTAAGAAGAAAATGAAGCAAATCTGATGATAGAAGCAAATTTGAAATTCTTTGTTCTATCCAAATCGCAAAATACATTTTTGCGGTTTCCTGTCCCTTTAATCTCAACAGATGAGATTCACTAACTGCCTCTTCTGTGTCTCCAATTCAAGGGATATAAAAGTGTAAAAAGAAAATCTGTTAGAGCATTTTATTATTGCACTATTGTTTTGATATAATTGTGTTTTTAACCCCTGCAAATGGAATTAAACACATAGTTAAAGTCAGCTCTAGAATAACAATGCGCTGAAAATATCTGGTTAGCCAATGACAAGCTACAAATGTATGTAGCTGCCAATTACCAGCAAGCTCTCAGTAGTGCAGGATATATATTTCTCTTGCAAGGTGTATCCAGTCCACGGATTCATCCATTACTTGTGGGATATTCTCATTCCCTACAGGAAGTGGCAAAGAGAGCACACAGCAGAGCTGTCCATATAGCTCCCCCTCTAGCTCAACCCCCCAGTCATTCTCTTTGCCGGCTCTAAGCACTAGGGTCTCTCTACGGGAGGGTAAAGTGAATGTGGTGTTAGAATTGTAGTTTTATATCTTCAATCAAAAGTTTGTTATTTTTAAATGGTACCGGTTTGTACTATTTACTCTCTGGCAGAAAAAGATGAAGAATTCTGCTGAGAGGAAGATGATTTTAGCATGTTGTAACTAAAATCCATTGCTGTTCCCACACAGGACTGAGGAGTACCAGAAAACTTCAGTTGGGGGGAACAGTTTGCAGGCTTGACTGCAATGAGGTATGTTCAGTCATTTATTCTAGTCAAGACTGAGATAATGCTAGAAGACTGACAAGATCCCCATGTGGGGAGGGTAAGCTATGTTCTGAGACTTAGTAAAGAATTTAATGCTTATAATAGGGCTAATTATGCTGGTTGACACTAATTCAGGGCAATTGATTATTTGGTTTAAGAAATACTCGTTGGAGACACTTTTTAAGCACTTTGTAGTGTTTTATCCACATGGCAAAAATTTAGTCACTTAGAAGTGATTTTTGTAGGCCTCACAACTCCGGAGTGGAGTGGGAGGGCCCTAATTTCGCGCCTCAGGTGCACAGTTAGAATTGAAAGACAAGTTCATGCTGCTTCACATGGAGGGTTCTGCTGCTGATTGAGGGCCTAAAAGAAGCTTTATTCCCCCAAATCTGATCCCTAAGGGCAAGGTAGGGCCACAGCAGTGCTGTGGCAAGGTGCTGTAGTTCTTTAACCGGTTGTTGGCTTTAGGCTGCTCCGGTTTGGGCATTAAGGGGTTAATCGTTCTGTAACTTGTGGTGCAATCATATTAAGGCCTTATGTACATAATGTGAAAATTTCAAAAGGATTGGTGCATTTTTCACTGTTTTGTAAAATTGTGTGCTCTTTTTATCTCAAAGGCACAGTAACTTTTTTTCAAATTGTGTTTATTTGATTAAAGTGTTTTCCAAGCCTGCTTGTGTATGCTACTAGTCTGTTAAACATGTCTGACACTAAGGAAAATCCTTGTTCAATGTGTTTAGAAGCCATGGTGGAACCCCCTCTCAGAATGTGTCCCAATTGCACTAATATGTCTATACACTTTAAAGATCATATTGTTGCACTTAAGATGATTCTCAGACTGAAGGTAACGAGGATAGTCCGTCTACCTCTCCCCATGTGTCACAACCAGTTACGCCCGCTCAAGCGATGCCTAGTACCTCTAGTGAGTCTGCCCCTATTACATTGCAACAACTAGCGGCAGTCATGGATAATTCCCTTGCGGCCTTTCTATCTAAACTGCCAGTTTTCCCTGCAAAGCGCGATAGGTCTGTTTTAAGAACAGATTATGAGCAGTCTGAAGCTTTGGTAGCTTTATCTGATGTGCCCTCACAACGCTCTGAAGTGGGGGTGAGGGATTTGATGTCTGAGGGAGAAATTTCTGACTCAGGAAAGGTTTCTCATCAGGCAGAGTCAGATACTTTGGCGTTTAAATTCAAATTAGAACACCTCCGCATATTGCTCAGGGAGGTATTAGCTACTCTGGATGATTGTGACCCTATGGTGGTCCCAGAGAAATTGTGTAAAATGGACAAGTACCTAGAGGTTCCTGTATACACTGATGCGTTTCCGGTCCCTAAGAGGGTTGCGGATATTGTTACTAGGGAGTGGGATAGACCAGGTGTCCCTTTTGTCCCCCCCCCCCCTATTTTTAAGAAAATGTTCCCCATAACTGACCCCATGCGGGACTCGTGGCAAACGGTCCCTATGGTAGAGGGGGCTGTTTCTACCCTTGCTAAATACACAACCATACCAATTGAAGACAGGTGTGCTTTTAAAGACCCTATGGATAAAAAGTTAGAGGGTCTACTTAAGAAAATTTTTGTTCAACAAGGTTTTCTTCTCCAACCTATTGCCTGCATTATTCCTGTAACTACTGCAGTTGCTTTCTGGTTTGAGGCGCTGGAGGACTCGCTCCAGACGGAGACCTCATACGATGAAATTATGGATAGAATTAAGGCTCTGAAGCTGGCTAATTCTTTTATCACAGATGCCGCTTTGCAATTAGCTAAGTTAGCAGCAAAAAATTCAGGTTTTGCCATTATGGCGCGCAGAGCGCTTTGGCTCAAGTCCTGGTCGGCCGATGTGTCATCAAAATCCAAATTATTAAATATCCCTTTCAAAGGAAAGACCCTCTTCGGGCCAGAATTGAAAGAGATTATTTTAGAAATCACCGGGGGAAAGGGCCATGCTCTCCCTCAGGACAAGCCCTTTAAGGCTATAAACAAAGCTAATTTTCGTTCCTTTCGTAATTTCAGAAACGGTCCCGCTTCAGCCTCCACGGCTGCAAAGCAAGAGGGTAACGCTTCACAGCCCAAGGCAACTTGGTAACCTTACCAGGGCTGGAACAAGGGTAAACAGGCCAAAAAGCCTGCACCTGCTAACAAGACAGCATGAAGGGGTAGCCCCTGATCTAGTAGGGGGCAGACTCTCTTTTTTCGCTCAGGCCTGGGCAAGAGATGTTCACGATCCCTGGGCATTAGAGATTGTTTCCCAGGGATATCTTCTAGAATTCAAGGACTCCCCTCCAAGTGGAAGGTTCCACATTTCGCGTCTGTCTTCAGACCAGACAAAGAAAGAGGCGTTCTTACGCTGTGTAGAAGATCTACTTACAATGGGAGTGATATACCTAGTTCCAATGGCAGAACAAGGACTGGGTTTTTACTCAAACCTGTTTGTGGTTCCCAAAAAAGAAGGAACTTTCAGGCCAATCCTGGATCTAAAAATTCTAAACAGATTCCTCAGAGTCCCATCATTCAAGATGGAGACCATTCGGACAATCTTACCTATGATCCAGGAAGGTCAATATATGACTACCGTGGATCTAAAGGATGCGTACCTGCACATTCCTATCCACAAAGATCATCATCTGTTTCTCAGGTTCGCTTTTCTAGACAAGCATTACCAGTTCGTGGCTCTTCCATTCGGGTTAGCCACTGCTCCCAGAATTTTCATAAAGGTACTAGGGTCCCTTCTGGTGGTTCTAAGACCGCGGGGCATAGCAGTGGCGCCTTATTTTGACGACATCTTAATTCAGGCGCCTTCTTTTCAAAGAGCCAAGTCTCACACAGAGATTGTATTGGCCTTTCTGAGGTCTCACGGGTGGAAGGTGAACGTCAAAAAGAGTTCTCTATCCCCACTCACAAGGGGCCCATTCTTAGGAACTCTGATAGATTCGGTAGAAATGAAAATATTTCTGACGGAGGTCAGAAAGTTAAAACTTTTAACTACTTGCCGAGTTCTTCATTCCATTCCTCGGCCATCTGTAGCTCCGTGCATGGAGGCAATCTGATTAATGGTAGCGGCTATGGACATAGTCTCTTTTGCTCGGATACATCTCAGACCACTGCAACTATGCATGCTCAAACAGTGGAATGGGGATTATGCAGATTTGTCTCCTCAAATACAGTTGGACCAGGGGACCTCTTCTCTGGTGGTTGTCTCAGAGAATATGTTTCCGCAGACCAGAGTGGATCATTGTAACGACCGATGCCAGTCTGTTAGGCTGGGGTGCAGTCTGGGACTCCCTGAAAGCTCAGGGCTTATGGTCTTGGGAAGAAGCTCTTCTCCTGATAAATATTCTGTAACTGAGCGCGATATTCAACGCGCTTCAGGCATGACCTCAACTAGCTGCGGCCAAATTAATCAGATTTCAGTCGGACAACATCACGACTGTAGCTTACATCAATCATCAGGGGGGAACAAAGAGTTCCCTAGCGATGAAGGAATTAACCAAAATAATCAGGTGGGCGGAGGATCACTCCTGCCATCTCTCAGCACTTCACATCCCAGGAGTAGACAACTGGGAGGCGGATTTTCTAAGTCGTCAGACTTTTCACCCGGGGGAGTGGGAACTCCACCCGGAGGTATTTGCCCAGCTGACTCAGCTATGGGGCACTCCAGAGTTGGATCTGATGGCGTCCCGTCAGAACACCAAACTTCCTCTCTACGGATCCAGGTCCCGGGACCCCAAGGCGGTATTGATAGATGCTCTAGCAGCGCCTTGGTCCTTCAATCTGGCTTATGTTTTCCCACCGTTTCCTCTTCTCCCTCGTCTGGTTGCCATAATCAAGCAGGAGAAGGCTTCGGTGATTCTGATAGCGCCTGCGTGGCCACGCAGGACTTGGTATGCAGACCTAGTGGACATGTCATCTGTCCCACCATGGACACTGCCCATGAGGCAGGATCTTCTAATACAGGGCCCATTCAAGCATCCAAATCTAGTTTCTCTACGTCTGACTGCTTGGAGATTGAATGCTTAATTCTATCAAAGCGTGGTTTCTCTGAGTCAGTTATAGATATGGCAAAAATATCTTTGTTGGTGTGAATCCAAGGGTTACTCATGGAGTAAGATTAGGATTCCCAGGATATTGTCTTTTCTCCAAGAAGGATTGGAGAAAGGATTGTCAGCTAGTTCCTTAAAGGGACAGATATCTGCTCTTTCTATCCTTTTGCACAAGCGTCTGGCAGAGGTACCAGACGTTCAAGCGTTTGCTCAGGCTTTAGTCAGAATCAAGCCTGTCTATAAACCTGTGGCTCCGCCATGGAGTATAAATCTAGTTCTTTCAGTTCTTCAAGGGGTTCCGTTTGAACCTTTACATTCCATAGATATTGTTATTATCTTGGAAAGTTTTGTTTTTGTTAGCTATATCTTCTGCTCGAAGAGTTTCAGAATTATCTGCCTTACAGTGTGATTCACCTTACCTGGCAGATAAGGTAGTCTTGCGTACCAAACCTGCTTTTCTTCCTAAAGTTGTTTCTAACAAGAATATTAACCATGAAATAGTTGTTCCTTCTCTGTGTCCTAATCCTTCTTCGAAGAAGGAACGTCTGTTACACAATCTTGATGTAGTTCGTGCTTTAAAATTCTATTTACAAGCAACTAAGGATTTCAGACAAACATCCTCCTTGTTTATCTATTCTGGTAAGAGGAGAGGTCAGAAAGCGACTGCTACCTCTCTTTCCTTTTGGCTGAAAAGCATCATCCATTTGGTGTATGAGATTGCTGGCCAGCAGCCTCCTGAAACAATTACTGCTCATTCTACTAGAGCAGTGGCTTCCACATGGGCTTTTAAAAACGAGGCTTCTGTTGAACAGATTTGTAAGGCAGCTACTTGGTCTTCACTGCATACTTTTTCCAAATTTTCCAAATTCAATACTTTTGTTTCTTCGGAGGCTATTTTTGGGAGAAAGGTTTTTCAAGCAGTGGTGCCTTCCCTTTAAGGTACCTGTCTTGTTCTCTCCCTTCATCTGTGTCCTAAAGCTTTGGTATTGGTATCCCACAAGTAATGGATAAATCCGTGGACTGGATACACCTTGCAAGAGAAAACAGAATTTATGCTTACCTGATAAATTACTTTCTCTTGCGGTATATACAGTCCACGGCCCGCCCTGGCATTTAAGTCAGGTAAAAATTTTTTTGTTTAAACTACAGTCACCACTGCACCCTATGGTTTCTCCTTTTTCTTCCTAACCTTTGGTCGAATGACTGGGAGGTGGAGCTAGAGGGGGAGCTATATGGACAGCTCTGCTGTGTGCTCTCTTTGCCACTTCCTGTAGGGAATGAGAATATCCCACAAGTAATTGATGAATCCGTGGACTGGATACACCGAAGAGAAAGTAATTTATCAGGTAAGCATAAATTCTGTTTTTTTATTTTCCAACAAAGGATACCAAGAGTTCAAATAACATTTCACAATAAAAGTGAAATAGTGTCTTAAAATGTCATGCTCTGTCTGAATCATGCTAGATTAATTTTGACTTTATTATCCTTTATTATTTCATGAAACTTTTCACTAAATGTCTATTTTTTTTTTTATTGAATTGGCTCCATAAAATGACATTAAATTGTCTTTTAGTTAATCTAAGACTAACAAAATGGGAGAGCATCTCAGTGCTGCTCAGAGTACCGTGAGTCAGAGCTGTACCTCCAAATTTTTATAGTAAAAAAAAAAAATTGGCTAAATTACAGCACACTTTTCCCTTTTTATACAATTAGATTTGTATTAAAAAAACAACTTTCACTAGCCTAATAATATTTATGTAACTTTGGTCTCTTTTCCTGCAAATGCTAAACTAAAACACCACCAATCAATGACAATCGTTTTATTACTGGTGGTCCAGTACTGCAGGTTGTATGGGTTATGGCTGTGTGATGTGAAAGTCTAACCTAGAATCAATATAAGTAGTAGGTATGAATGAGGTGCAATGTTTTGTATGTGGTGAGAGACTTTTCAAATGAGTCCATTAGTTTAAAAAACCATCTTGAAGCTAAACATTATTCTCTGTATTATATTATACATTTACAGTTTATTACACAAAAGTCAACATTAAAGGGATAGCAAAGTTAAAATTTAAACAACTTTCCAATTGACTTCTATTACCAAATGTGTTTGTTCTTTTGGTATCATTTGTTGAAAAGTATGCCTAGGTAGAATCAGGAGCAGCAATACACTACTTGGATCTAGCTGCTGATTGGTGGCTGCACATGTGTCCTGTCATTGGCTCACCCTGATCGTTTAGCTCCCAGTAGTATATTGCTGCTCCTCACTTCTGAGTTCTAGGGGACTATACTCCACCATTCTTTACTATAACTTCACACACCTCAATGGAAGCCACTTCCTTGAATATGTTGTATGCTATATGTTGTGAATTTATAAGAAAGTAGTAAATGGCAGTAAGCAGAAGATGAAGTTTTCAGACTTATTTTTGCTTATGCTTTGCCTGTAAGTGTCAAGTTATGTGATTTTAAGTCGTGCAAACAAACAGTTAAAACACAGACATTCTCCTGGTCAAACGTTTAGACATAAGGTTCAGATATCGACCACTTAAAGTTCCTCAGTAACATTAAGAACTTGGCCATTAACCCTTTAACTGCTGAGCCATTTCCTTCCCAGTTTTTAGATGCTGCTCAAGTTTATTATATCTTTTTTTTTCCGGGTGATCCTAATTCAAACTATACCATTATTTTGTGTGTATACCATGATGTTTAAGAAACCTGCAACAAAAAGTGTGGGAAGACATTGTAATAAGGTTGTAAACAATAGTGTGTGCAGATTCCCTATACTCTAACGCAGTGTTTTTCAACCAGTGTGCCGTGAGAGATCCTCAGGTGTGCCGCGGCAGACTGACAACAGTGCGGGGGTGTCCCTCTTTCAAATTTTGAAATATTGGCATGTATGTGACAGGCTCATCAGGCTTCATTTACAACCATGACATTGACATTCATTCACAGACAATCATTATCACTGTGAATGAATGTCAATATGTCATGTATAGCTTGTAGGAGGCATGGCATGACAGCACAGTACAGTGTGTGTGTGTGTGTATATATATATATATATATATATATCCTGTATTAGGCTACAATGTGTGATTTTGTAAAATTTTGGGATGGTGGTGTGCCACAGGTTTTTTTAATGTAAAAAAAGTGTGCCACAGCAAAAAAAAGGTTGCAAATCACTGCTCTAACGCAGTGTTTCTCAACTCCAGTCCTCAGGACCCTTACTCAGGCCAGATATTCATTATATCTTAACTAGAGCACAGGTGAAATTATCAGCTGATCAGTAACCATGGTTACTAACCTGCTCTCACCCTTCAGCTGATTATTTCACCTGTGCTCTAGTTAAGATATAATGAATATCTGGCCTGAGTAAGGGTCCTGAGTACTGGAGTTGAGAAACCCTGCTGTAACGGAATGGGAACTTTGACTCCCTAGGGATCTTAACACCATGCTGGATTTTAGTGTTTTTCTATGAAATGTTTCTATTGTTAGGATGACTGTGTCTAAGTTGCACTAAGGATCTTGGATATGCAATGACACTGGGACCTCTTGTAATAAACATGGATTATTTGAAACACAGAATATTGTGACTACGAAACAGTTACCATCTGGAATGACGAAAATTTGATTATAACTTTATCCCTCCACATCTAGAGGTTTCTACTAAACTATGAGGTGTGAAGCACAGTTAGCGATAATATTCATATATATGGTTTTTATATATATATATACATTGTTGCACAGGAAAAACTTTTTATACACTGTTGCCAATGCACAAGAGGATTCTGGGTGAGAGATGCAAATTAGATATACAACATCTCAGATTTTTTGCTCCAATACTGTGTTAACACACAGCAATTAAATGCAGCAATACAGAAATCACTGCTAGACAAGCCTGTTCCGTTCTTTTTGGAACTCTTCAGTAGCAGATAGATTTCTGATTGCTGCTTAGGTAGAGCTAATTTCCTGTGCAACTATTTATATTGATTTTCTTTATTTTTAACAGTATTTTTTTTTTATTGAGGTTCATGGGCAAGATTACAAACAGCATAAACAGAGCAGTACAAACAGTTATATCTGTTAAAGGGCCATAATACCCAAATGTTTAAACACTTGAAAGTGATGCAGCATAGCTGTAAAAAGCTGACTAGAAAATATTTCCTGAACATCTCTATGTAAAAAAGAAAGATATTTTACCTCAAAAGTTCCTCAGTAGCCACCTCCCATTGCAAAGGATTTCTAAGTAGCATTTTAGTGTGTCTGTCCTAGGACAGCTTAGGGGATGAGCCTCGTGAACTCTCATATTATTTCACCAATCAGGTAAAGGAAGCTTACTATGAAATCTCATGAGAGTTAAGTCAAATCTCATGAGATCACAGTAAGAGTTCATGACCTCAGCACTGCTGATGCTGATTGGCTGCTGTTCATTTCTTCATTTTTTTTATTTTTATTTACCTGCAGCTGGGAGCAGGTGAAGTATAACTTTTTACACAGAACTTACTCTTCTGAGCTGAGGAGATTGTGAGGTAAAATATCTTCCTTTTTTACATAGAGATGCTCAGGTGATATTTTCCTGTCAGCTTTTTACAGTTATACTGCATCAGTTTCAAGTGATTTAGCATATGAGTATTATGTCCCTTTAAATAGAATCAAACAAACTGAAGTTACATATTCCAGACTTATTCACAAGGTCAAAGATACTTACACTACTTAAGTATGTATCAAAATACATTAAGATCTTTGAGGGTGCAAGAAATAAAAATACTCGAGTGTCACACTGCACAATAAACCTCAATTTTTCTCATTATTTAGAAAAGAGAGAGACTTATTATTAACCCCTATTATCAAATGTCGATTTAAATGTAACTCAAAATTGTGTCAGAGCCTCCTGGACTGTTCGGGGCATCATGGTAAATGTATTAACTCTCAATAAGGTAAAAAAAACTGCTCGGAACGCCCTGGATTAAATTCCTGCTCCTCAAAGTCTTCCTGAAATCTCTGCCTGTATCATCAGTCCCAGAGAGACTATTTGCACTAAAAGGGTAACAATGAAAAGCTCTAGTGATATTGTACTAAATACGGATGAAATCTACAGAGCCTATGGTTTATTGACACTAAAATAACAAACCTACTCATATGTATCTTTATCCAGCGTCTCATGTATGGGAGCAGACTACACTACAGGGAGAGGTAGTAGGCACTATAAAGGTCTATGTAGGCCTAAGCCTGATAGCCATCCCTAATAGTGCTATCTGAAAACAAAAATATCCGGGAACTTCAAGAATCAGACATAAGGAGACTCTTATCATGTCAAACAATACGTTTCAATATTACCATGATCCTAGTGATGTAGTGTCTAACATAAATATATACTAGAAATATAAAGTGACCGCACCACCAAATATTAGATAATATGCTCAGGCACGGGATAAAGTCCGGTCCCAGACTAAATAATAATAATAAAAAACAAAGATCCCAGCCAATGAGTCTTAGAATAAAAGAATTTTAATTCTTCAACCAAGGATATAGTGCAGTGTGATCTTTCACACTATGCAATAATAACAAAAATAGGGGAAGTATATGATGCAAGTTCATTCAAATCCACACATACCCCATCCACCAAACACATCCGTACCAAACAATCAGCAAAAATAATAAAGAAAATGATCAGCAAAAATATTAAAGAAAATGAAAAAGTTACAAACACTCCCAGGGCGTCCCCAGGGAGTGAAAACAGACACCACCAGACTAGGACTAATGCAATATTGTAGCCAACATAGAGTGTCCGCTTGATCCGTAACTTTGTAACATTACATATAATAAGTATGTCTCATTATATTGCGGATACTCAAACTGTAACTGTGTATAAAAAACTTTTTTTTGCAGGTCACAGAAAACTCCCCTCAAGAAGTATTGTTACACAACAACAAAGGACATCGTGGTGTGTGTAGAAATCGCCCAAAGAGCTTATCGCTGACGCGTTTCAGCCTTACTGGCCGTAATCGTAGCATAATGCTCATAATCCCAATCCACCTTTAAATACATTGTGCTAAATTGTGATTGGATAAAAGAATTATCCTGGGCGTTTTCTAAAAACACACCTCTTATATATATTCACCAATATGAAACATTGTTCCTGAATGTTTAATAAATAATAATAAGTAATGTAAACATTATGCAATTGCTTATTTTCAGATGAACTCTTGGTAAGGACTTGCAGTAGACTAAAAGCTAGAATAGTATATTTCTAGACTTTACGATTTCAAAACTTCTTTTGTCTTAATTACATAGTTTGCCAACATATCCCTGTCATTCTTTAAACTCTAAACTACTCTAACTTAATGTTTGCTTTTGCTTTTAAATCCCTTTCCAAGCTGTTTTAATAATTGAGTCATTTGAAAACCGAAGAAGCCACACAACTTTGCAAAGAATTATAAAAAACATTTTGCAGAAAATTCTTTTCTTATCTCTTTGCTAAAGACTATTGTTGCCAAAAATTAATAATTTAATTAAATAAACTAAATAGTCTTTAGCAAAGAGATAAGACGTGTGGAGAATACGTTAGAGATTGAGAATGTATTTTCTTCTGATTTTTCCACCTATACACTTAGCAAACTATTTGAGCATATGGAGTCTCTCCTAGAAAAAGAAATAAGACTCAAATGGGACATTTGGACACTGCAAAAATATCTGAATCAGGGTATGATACCCAGGGGCCTGAGGGTCAACAAGTTTCCCACTTTTGTGGTGGAAGATGAAGAGTTCATAAGGGTCTGGAATGGGGTGCTATCAGACTGTTCACTTAAACTGATGGGAATGTTAATAGAGTTTAAATCTAAGCTGTTAGTTACTGTATCGAAAGAAATTGATGTTTTGCAAATTGAATTAAATGTGCGTAGCAAAGAGTTACAATTTAAGAAATTTGATTCAATACTGCAGGTTACACTGGCTGAATCAAAAGCATTAATTATGGAGATTAAGCACGACAAGTATCTAAGAGATTTAAGTGATTACGAAAATAATAAAATCTATATTTGGAACAGAAAACAAAGAACAAACTATAAAAGAGAAAATGATCAAAAAAGGTTCCCCTAAGGTAAAAAATCAGGCAAGAAACAGAATAAACAAGCTTTTAAATCCAAAAAGGTAACCTTTAATGAAAGTGAGGCTGAGTCCTCTGGGGATTGCTCCACTTCAGGTGAAGAGGAGGACACAGAGAGTAATAAGGTTATAACTTGTAACTCAGACAGCACATTAGCCCCCACAACTAGGACCAATATAGAAATGAACACTTCTAGATATCAGCCAAATTATGAGAATGAAATAAGGCCTGGGACCCAGAGGGAAGAAGAGAGAGATCAGATATAGCGCAGGTTTTTTCAAAGGTTCCAGAAGGATTCGAAGGGGGGGGGGGAAGCGTTACAAAAGGGAAAGGGATTCTAAAAGGGATCCCCTTACAACAACGACAACCCCCCAGGAGGGGCAGATCAAAAACCAAGTACCAGTAAATTCAGTGATTAATCTATCTTCGCGTCCACTAAGTGTCATTGAAACTAAGGTTTTAAATTATGGCTTAAGTTTTGTGCCAGTTGACACATTTAATTTGTTCCAAACCTTAGTGGACGTGAATAGACTGATCAGGAACCTTACAGTGAAGAAATATTTTGCTAGAGGTGGTACAGAGATGAGTCATGACAGAACTGAAAATAAATCCCTTTCAAACACAACATTCACATTTCAAGAGGCATGTGATTTGGAGGCGCTGGAAAATTTGTACTTTGAAAGTGGCAACAGTGAAATACATGTAGATACAAATATAGTATCAAGTGGCCCTTTGTTTTCAAGCGCCTCCAAATTTTATCCCTTACATATAAGAGGAAATGTTCTGGAACAATTCCAGAAAAGAGTGGAGAGGGATTTAACGAATTTAGCTTATGTTGCCAAACAAAGCGTGCATCCAAATTTAAATAAAGAAGAGCTTTCAGCCCTTAAAAGTCTCAAAGGAGATAAAGATTTGGTTATAAGATCAGCAGACAAGGGTGGGTCTGTTGTTGTCATGGACAAAAGTTTCTTTATTCAAGAAGCACTACGACAACTATCAGACCCATTCCAGTATACACTTTTGTCGCATGATCCCACAGCAAGATTTAAGCGTGAATTATTGCATCTGATTGACGATGGAAAGGAAGCAGGCTTCCTTGATGAGAAAACAAGTGAATTTTTGACAGTAGGTTCTCTGGTAAAGCCTGTTTTCAATTTCCTTCCCAAAGTACACAAGTCCTTAACAGAAGTTAAGGGCCGTCCCATCATCAGCGGCATAGGCTCTATATTAGAGCCTATGTCACAATGGTTAGATTCCATCTTACAGCCAATGGTATCTAAGTTGTCTAGTTACTTGAGAGACATTAAGCAACTTTTGATAGAACTTGAATCTGTCTTTTGGCAAAGCAACTTTGGTTGGCTTTCTATAGATGTAACCTCCTTGTACTCATCCATACCTCATGACAAAGGTCTAGAAGCAATATCATTTTTTCTGAAAAGAATGACTGAGTATAGTCCCCAGTTTTGCAGCTATATCTTAAGAGTTACAGAGTTTTTATTAACTCATAATTTTTTCATGTTTGAGGGAGACCACTACCTCCAGAGATGTGGGACAGCGATGGGGGCCAAGTTTGCCCCCTCCTATGCCAACCTGTTCATGGGTTGGTGGGAGCTATCCCACATCTATGGAGATAGTGGACCCTGGAAAGCTAAGATCAATTACTACAGGAGATATATAGATGATCTTCTGATCATCTGGGAAGGAAGTGAATTAGAGGCTAAGGACTTCTTAAGGCACCTTAATAATAATCCGGCGGGGATTAAACTAACACATGAGTTTAATGTTACGCAACTCAACTATCTAGATGTAACACTTATGAGTAGAGAAAACAAAGTGTTCACAAAGGTGTTTAGAAAACCGATCTCAGGAAATACACTGCTCCACGCGAAAAGCAATCACCCAAAAAGGGTCTTTCGATCTGTTACAAAAGGGCAGTTTATACGTTTGAAACGTAATTGTATAACACAAGAGGAATTTGATAAACAAGCTTCAGAATTAGAGGACCGCTTATGTCAAAGAGGTTATAAAAGGAAGGAGGTGTCTATTTCTAGATTGGATATAGCCAAAAGAAGTAGGTCTCAATTTCTCAAGTCAGAGAAGCCTGGAAAACAGGATGCATTTGAAGGTATTTCCTTTATCACTAGGTATAGTAACCAGTACCACCAGGTCTGCAACATCATACGGAAGCATTTCCGTATGTTATCAGCTGATGATGATCTTAGTGATATTGTATCTAAGGGATGCAGGTATGCTTTCAAAAAAGGAAAAACATTGGCTAATATTTTAGCTCCCACACAAATAAGCACCACAAAACCTGATCAATCATCATGGTTAAGATTTAAAGGAGTCTTTAAATGTAGCTACACATCATGTATAGCCTGTGGATTCCTACAGTGTGGGGAAGGTTTTTCAAGCTCAGTAACAGGGGAACAATTCAGGCACTATTCATGCCTGAACTGTTGAGCCACTTATGTGGTTTACCTGCTGACCTGTGTACAATGTGGGGTTCAATACATAGGACTCACATCCAGAGAAACGCGGGACAGAATACGAGAACATGTAAATAATATCAAAGGGGGGGCGGAGCCAAGCGGAGCTCCAAGATGGTTGCTTTTAGTTAGAGCTCCGTGTGCTGGATCAGGGTTAAGGGCCTAAACTTTAAGACAAGAGTATACTATGGGGGTTATTACAGCCCCTTAACACCCTATTACACCAAAGGGGCTGTAGTGGGGCCATTAGCTGGTGGCGTCTGGCCGGAGGAGGCGATAACAGAGGGAAAAGAACTTACCCCAGGAGCCGCCATCTTTTCTCCTCCCTCGCCCACTGACAGCATCGCAGCAAGTAACAGGGAGCTTGCGGGCAGCAGCGCATCTCACCCGGACAGCGCAACAAGCAATCCCTTACCGGTATATCGAGGCATCGCACAGCCCTCAGCACTACAGACGGTCCGGTCAGTCAGAGTGAGTAATCCCCACACGCTCACAGTGTTCTAATGCATATCAAATGGGCCAGGCACTACCTATACAAAATATGAAGGGCACTTTATTCAATTGAGGCTGAAATATAAATATCCCACCAAGATTCTAGATGGTCCTGACAAGGAGAGGCTTCACAATCTAGTATGGGATGAATGACTTTGAGATGCATAATACAGGAAACAATGGTGTATTAGGATAGCTGGATAGCTTCACAGAAGCTTAACACACAGTGGCTGTATCAAAGACCTGAACCAACCACGTGGCACCTGCATCAGGTCCCCCTGATTCAGTGCACTGAAGATATAACTAGACAGTTGGGGTTTATCTGGCCTCTCTCTATTAATTAATCTGGGACCGGATCTAAGACCCCGCTTAAATTATACTTTTGGGACTTTTGGCGGCATACAGCTCTGGAGGAGAGGCCGATTAAAATTAAAAGAGGCTTAGTTTTGGGCCTTTATTTTGAGTGCTAGCCAGGCCTTTGCTTCTATTCCCATACTTAAAATAAGACATATATTTACACTGCAAGACTGCCATCCTGTGGTCAAAAGTTAAATCACAGTCTGAAAGACCCTGTAATTTCACAGCAGATATTACAAGAAGAGGGGTGATCTAAGGACACTTTTTCCTGGCAGGAAAGAAATTAAAACTGATATCCCTCTTATTTACTCAAGCGCCGAGAAGCTGGAATGGCTTCTAAAAGATTGAGTAAGCTGGAGAAAACAAACAAGAATACACCTGTCTCCTCTTTTTTTAAGCCGTCACAGGGTGACATTCCACACAGTATGTCCAAAGAGATGGAAGTGGACAAAGAACCTTCTCTGACGTCATCTGACCTGGCAGGTGAAGATACCCCCTTGACAAGAGCGGACCTACGTATGCTTGTCTCCAAGCAAGACATTACAAACAGCTTTGACAAATTATGGACCAAAATAGACACTATGCATACTTCTATGAATGAAAGCTTAAGTGACATCAAAAAAGAAATTTCTGAACTCGGCACCAGAGTTGAAACCTTGGAAAATAACAGTGATAACCTAATAGAGGATGTAGAAATGGCTGTCCAGCAGGTCTCACAACAACAACAAGTGGTAGATGACTTGTTAGACAAGATTGAAGACATGGAAAACAGGGGAAGAAGAAGTAACATTCGACTGAAGGGCATCCCAGAATCAATAAAGAATGAGGACCTCCCCTCCTATCTTCATCAACTGTTCTGCGCAATCACAGGGACGGATCCCTCAACAGAAATAGAAATAGAGAGGGCCCATAGAGCCTTAAAGCCTAGGCCTAAACCTGACTTCCCTCCCAGAGATGTCATTGTGGCGTTCTTAAGGTATCCGGAGAAGGATAGAATTCTCAGAGAAGCGGCCAAGCAGCCAACCTTTAAGTTTAGAGGTAATGTAATACACTTTTTCCAGGACTTGAGTACCAGAACTTTGCAGAGAAGGGGCACCTTGCGACCCCTAACTACTCTTCTCAGAAAAAACCAAATCCAATACAGGTGGGGTTTCCCATTTGCCCTTTATATCACCAAGGACAATAAAACCCTCACAATTCGAGATGCAATTGGGATCCCAGATATCTGCGAAGCCCTGGGCCTTGAAACCCCGAACATCCCAGAACCCTCGCTTTCTACAGAGACGCCTAAACCACTAAGGATACCTTTGAAATCCCAGAAATCTCAATGGTCAAGATCACCCCAAAAAAGGCAGAAAAACAGATGACAGACTCTATCTATATAATTTGGTTGGTCTCCTTGTTTCTCCCCTTTTTTTTTTTTGCAGGTCACAGAAGAGAGTTGGAGACTACAAGATAAGGACACAGAAATCTGAACTTTAATACCAGGTCTAATTGTGGTTTCTGCTTTTAAAGTCCTGTATCACAGATTCTAATTCACTCCATTTGTTGTAATCATCTCACTTATACTTAGAATATTTGTCTAGTGAGAGCACTTGTTCAGCCGTTAGTAGTTATAGAAAAGTTAAATATTTATCTCAAATCATTATGGCCATTTAGCATTATACATTTTCCCCCATGATGTACTATAAGGGAAGATAGTTGGCCCTTCCCCTAGTTCCAGTTCCCCCCTAGAATCATATATGTTATTTCAGAAGGATAACTCCGGGGATTTGTTTTTTACTTCAGGTTTATGGTTATGGATCATTTTCATCAATGTTACTGACATTAACCTGTTTTTTTCTCTTTTTCAGACTCTTTCTTTTCCTCTTTCTCCACCTCTCCCACCTCTCCCTCCCCTACAAGGATTACAGGACTCTCTGCCGCAAGAGCGCAAGCTAGCAAATGTTGGCAAGACAGATAGAGCTATAGATTGGGGTAAGATCTATATTACATACATTGGACCTGAGGGTTTACAGTACACAGAGAGACATTTCAGGAACTTCACACATACTCATGGCCGCATCTAATATCACCTTAGTCTCTCACAATGTGAGAGGCCTCAACTCAGAGGTTAAAAGGAGAAAGGCTTTAACACAATATAAACATTTAGGGGCCAATGTAATATTTCTACAGGAGACCCACTTCATATCAGGTCACGTACCAAAATATTGGGAGAGACAATTCCCCTTACATTTCCATTCTACCATGGATAAGAAAAAGAGAGGAGTGTCCATCCTGTTGCATTCCTCTTTGAATTTTAATATCATAAACACCATTACTGATAAGGAGGGGAGATACATAATACTACGGGGCATACTTAATGAGGTGGAAGTTGTTTTCTGCAACATTTACGCTCCGAATGACCACCAGGAACAATTTTTCACCAGGTTATCTTTCCTTCTATCTAGCTGGAATGCCACTAGAATATTCCTAGCAGGAGACTTTAATGTCTCATTATATAAACAAGATTACTATCCAATGATCCAACAACCCCACAGACATATAAGCAAAGCTAAACATATAGTACACACTCTTGAGGGTCACAACCTATCAGATTCCTGGAAGGCCCTTTATGGAGATACATCAGATCACACCTATTTCTCCCCTGCACACCACAAATATTTTAGATTGGATTACATCTTTTTGAGCCAAATTCTACTAACAAATCTTATATCCTCCTCCATTTCTCCATGCGTTTGGTCGGACCATGCCATGGTATCAATAAAGGTGGTAGGGCTTCTTCCACCCAGTTCAATGAAAAACTGGACTTATGACCCCACAATTTTGAAAGACCCGCTACAGAAGGAGTCTATTCTCAAACACATGTCAGAATATTGGGAGGTCAACGTTAACTCGGTTGATAACCCCATCCAGGTGTGGGCTGCTCACAAGTCGGTTATTAGAGGACTTTTAATCCAGCTAAAATCACAACACAAACGTAAAGCAAAAACAGTAATTATGACACTTCAGGCGGAAATAACAGCTTTGGAAAGGCGTCATAAACTTACAGGCTCTATCAACATTTATAAAACTTTACAAGACAGGAGACAGACCTTAGATAAGATACTCAACGACCAATCGATTAGAGCAGGATTAAGACTGCAGGCCAAATATTTTGTCTACGCCAACAAGCCAGATAGGTTCCTAGCTAACAAAATCAAAAATAAAATCAGGGACATAACTATTCCCACACTTTACAAAATGGGTGGGGAGGTGACCTCAAACCCTATAGACATAGTCAACAGTTTCGCGGCATACTATGGAACTTTATACGATGGGCGAAAAGTTAGCAACACACCACAAACCCAAACGCTGCTTGACAAATTTCTAGAAGAGGCTAATCTACCTAGGATTGACCAAAATGACCTCGACATTCTCAGTGCTGATATCACGAGTCAAGAGGTTCTTACAGTCTTACGAGATCTAAAACCAGGGAAAGCAGCTGGCCCAGATGGCTTCCCAGGTGACTATTATAAATTATTTAAAACATCCCTTACACCCCACCTAGTCAAATTTTGTAATCACATCTTGCAGGGACAAGCCATTCCCCCTGATCTTCTGGACGCCAAGATTATAGTGATCCCCAAGCCAGGTAAAGATAAAATGTATTGCCATAATTACAGGCCAATCTCCCTGATAAACCAGGACTTAAAAATTTTAACAAAAATTTTAGCAAATCGTCTCAAACACATTCTCCCTAAGCTAATCCATCCTGATCAGGTGGGCTTTATAAAAAATAGAGAGGCCCCAGACAATATTAGAAGAATGATAGCCCTACTTGATTATGCACAAATAACAAAAGCGCCTTCTCTGCTGCTCTCCTTAGACGCAGAGAGGGCGTTTGACAGAGTTGATTGGGGCTTTATGCAAGCTGTTTTAGAGAGAGTAGGGATAGGGGGCCCATTTCTAAAAGCAATTAGAGGCATATACTCTACCCCTACAGCGAGAGTGCGGGCCATGGGTCATCAATCAGATAAATTTGCTGTTCTCAATGGAACTAGACAGGGGTGCCCTTTGTCCCCCCTGTTGTTCGCTTTGTGCATTGAACCCCTCGCCCAACACATTAGAAACTCCCCGGATGTTGCAGGTATAACTGTCAAACAGAGGGAATATAAACTCACTTTATTTGCAGACGACATTCTGCTATCTTTATCCAAACCCCTGATCTCACTCCCAAATCTTTACAAAATTATTGATGTATATTCCAAAATATCTGGATACAAGGTAAACCTAGAGAAATGCGAGGCTATGCCTATAGGAATCCCTGATCATACTAGAAAGCTAATAGAACTAAACTTTGAATTCAAATGGACCAAACATCATCTTCGATATTTAGGGATTAATTTAACTAAAAGCTCATCTGATCTATATCAAGCAAACTTTCCCTCATTATACAAATCTATTAAACAGGATTTGAGACAGTGGGGTAAACTAGGATTTTCTTGGGTAGGCAGGTTGTCCGCAGTCAAAATGACTGTTCTCCCTAGGATTTTATACTTATTTCGCACTCTCCCTGTCAAAATTCCCACGCCAGACTTAGAAGATCTTCAAAAATACACTAACAACTTCATAAGAGGTAACAAAAAAGCCCGAATCTCAACGAACACTCTTAATAGGCACAGAAGATTGGGGGGTGTTGGGGCTCCAAATTTCAAACACTATTATCAAGCGGCTAGGTTGGCGCAGACAACCCTTCTTAACGAAATGGAGGAGGATATCATTTGGACAAAAATAGAAGCAGACATTATGGAAATAAAACCACGAACACGGGTGCTTTGGGACCCGAAACACTGCTCAGGAAGAAACCACTCCACCCTCCCTCTTTCAGACTTTATGATCAGACAGTGGTCCACACTTACCTCAACTCTCAGGTTACTGCCACACAATTCGACCAAAACGCCACTAAGCTGTATTATTAAACCGGAACACACCTCAATTATCAAAAAATGGGAAAACAGGGAATTATATAGGATAGCTGATCTAATGGAGGGGGGCACAATAATTACTTACACTCAGTTACAAGAAAAAATACACCCAGCCAAACTTCACTGGTTCTTCTACCTACAAATCTCATCCATCATACTACATCATACATCAGAGGGCCCGAGAGGGCCTCTTACCACTTTAGAGACTATTTGTAGCTCGCCAACGAGACCTAAGAAAGCAATTTCTCGAATTTATCAAGCAATTCAGGAAACCATAGGGATCACCAAATCCCCCCTTCAAGTTAAATGGGAATTAGACCTAAATAAAGAATATGACATACATTCCTGGAATGAAATTGTTTACGGTGCAGGAAGGGGGCTACTAGGAGCTGACATGCTTGAAAACGTAATTAAAACCAACTTTCGTTGGTACCTTACACCACTTATTACCTCACATGCCATCAGACACGGATCCAAACTCTGCTACAGAGGCTGCGATGTTGAAGGTTCCTATAAACACATGTGGTGGGACTGCCCTCATTCACATAGAACATGGAATAAACTATCACACTTTTTGAGCTCCCTTTTGGATAGTCCAATTACACTCTCATTAGAACAAGCACTATTGCACACTAGACTTAAGGAGTTCAATAAACACATAAACCATTTCATTAAGATAACATGCACAGCAACTAGGGTGTGTATAGCACGCCGATGGAAAGAAACTGCCCCTACATGGGGGGAGGTTATAGTTAAAATCAGACACTACTATAACATGTCAGCACAGGCTGCCATATTACAAGACACACAGGAAACCTTCCAGAAGGTTTGGTATTACTGGATTATGTACGACACATCAAACTCCATAATAGAGGGCATGTGAAAGGTTAACTACAAGGAAGCTCTTCTATTAAAGCATTGAAAGGCTCCCTCAGCCCCAATAGATACTAACTTGGAACCTACAAAGTTAGGGTAGAGGTCCTGGTTAAGTCCTCCCCCGTCCCCTTACCCACCCTCTTCCTATCCATCTCTATATCATTTCTTTCTTCTTCTTTACCTTATACTTTGGGCCTAATGAAAAAATGTTTACATTATTTTTACATGTTTCAGTTTAATTACATTTGTTAGGTCCACTGCCGGACTCTGTATACGCAGATGGACGATTAAATGTAACATCGGCATTTTTTCCTTTTCTTTTACTCATATCTTGCTATTGTCAAAAAAATATATTCAATAAAAATTTATTTCAACTAAATAATATCAAAGCAGGGAAATTGACAACGCCATTAGTGCAACATTTTAAAATGACACATAATAAAAATGCAGAAACACTGAGGTGGACAATCATTGAACAAGTAACTTGTAAGGCAAGGGGTGGAGACAGGGACAAACTTCTAGCCAAAAGGGAGGCCTTCTGGATACACAGACTCAGGACTAGAATCCCCACAGGTTTAAATTCAGAATTTGATATAATCAATTTTTGGGAGTAATAGTTCTTGGATCTGTGTACCCGGGGGCATCCCCTGAGTCTGGCTAGAATTTAATATGCATTTAAAATACATTCAAAATATATCTAAAGCACAATGAAAACGTTTATTTAATTAAATAATTAATTTTTGGCAACAATAGTCTTTAGCAAAGAGATAAGAAAAGAATTTTCTGCAAAATGTTTTTTATAATTCTTTGCAAAGTTGTGTGGCTTCTTCAGTTTTCAAATGACTCAATTATTAAAACAGCTTGGAAAGGGATTTAAAAGCAAAAGCAAACATTAAGTTAGAGTAGTTTAGAGTTTAAAGAATGACAGGGATATGTTGGCAAACTATGTAATTAAGACAAAAGAAGTTTTGAAATCGTAAAGTCTAGAAATATACTATTCTAGCTTTTAGTCTACTGCAAGTCCTTACCAAGAGTTCATCTGAAAATAAGCAATTGCATAATGTTTACATTACTTATTATTATTTATTAAACATTCAGGAACAATGTTTCATATTGGTGAATATATATAAGAGGTGTGTTTTTAGAAAACGCCCAGGATAATTCTTTTATCCAATCACAATTTAGCACAATGTATTTAAAGGTGGATTGGGATTATGAGCATTATGCTACGATTACGGCCAGTAAGGCTGAAACGCGTCAGCGATAAGCTCTTTGGGCGATTTCTACACACACCACAATGTCCTTTGTTGTTGTGTAACAATACTTCTTGAGGGGAGTTTTCTGTGACCTGCAATAAAAGTTTTTTAACAAGTACCCTGGTGCAGCTCATCACTTTTTGTCTTGGAATTAGCTGAAACGGAGCGTGCACAGTGGTAGCTTGTATCCGCTATCTATCCAGCCAGCACCCATCGGACGGATCTGACAGCTGATCGAACAGCTGAGGAGAAGGAAGCCGGATGTGGAGATTCCGGTGACGTCAGACGCCAAGTTACCGCGAGTGGAGAGGGGCCCAGGAGGAGAGCGGAGGATAAGCCGGAGGCAGAAAGAGGGGCTCTGATTGATACCATCCCATTGCCCCGGGTGTACGAGTAAGCTCTCTGTGGACGGGCCAGACTCTGCGAGTAGCGGAAAGCGGCAAGAACCCGGGAACATTCTCCAAGCAGGGGTGAGTCTACTTACAAGACATCTCTACCTTGGTGTATTACAAGATTGGGATTGCCTATTATAACAAGTAAATAGACTGGGCAGTTACATTAGGTGCTCACACAACTTATGACTTTTGTAACTGTGTATAGTCAATTGCAATTGTAGACAGATGACTCTGTTGTCGATATGTTTAAACAGTCACAGAAAAAACGACATGCTACAGCATTTGTAATCCTTAATGAATGAGTCCTGGAGAGACCTCAATAGCGTATCTTGTAGCTGTATCAATTTTATGAGTCTAATGTCCCTCCAAACTGTCATGTGTCTGGCCACAAGTAGTATAGTAGGGAGATATATTCGTAATTCTGGCCCAACCTCACACTCTAGAAACTTCACTCACGGTATCATATACAGCACCATATATACAGTTCTTTGCTGCAAAAGGATGTAATACAACCCACAGTAACATATGTAGGAGCTGCGAGTATCTCATACCCTTGTGGCAGCTAGTAACCTCTGACTTGCACGAGTCGAAGAGAAGACATGGATAACAGTGTTACCTACTTCAGTGCGTGTACAATTTCCAGGTGATACCGTGAGACTCGATCATCGCCGTGTACTTGCAGTGTGGTACTTAGGACCCTCCAACGGAGAACTCTGGTCTCACCTCACATATCAGGTAAGCGTTTACCGAAGACAAATTCTGTGGCTCAGGCAGCATGAAAACAGGTCTCGATGGTGGCGTCTGACTGTTCCGACACGCGTTTCAGGACTCTGCCCCTTTCTCAAGGAATTTGCAGGTACTAGCGGGGAGGTGCTGTTTAAACTGGATTGCATGTGTCCCTATTGGGTAATTGCAAGCACACCTCCACTTTGACATCACACTATACACATACGAATTTGTTATCATTGCCTAGTTTGAAAAAAACGGATGTGTATCAGACTCACGAATAGTTGCCAGATATAGCACTATCAATATTGTACAATAAATGTTGATAAAGAGCCGAATGGAGAGCAACCCGCCAGCCAGTTCTAAAAACAAAATATATATTACTACGAAAAAAAATATAAACAAAGAACGGAAGTAAAAAAATGGCATATTACGTGCCTGAAACTTTATAACGAGTCACATTTCAAAAATGAAGACTGTCAGTGCAAACTCAGAAATCAATATACGATATCTGCCACATGTAACAAATCGATTAGAGGGATCTCTGCAACCGGACTCCCTATATAAATTCAAATTAAAGGTTATATAATGTAAAAATTGAGCAATAGTATAAATTAAATGAACCCCCCACACAACAAACGTCTCCCAGGGGTCTCAGAAGAATTTATTATTTTTTAATCAATTAGAGAACCACATCTTACTTGACAAGGGAATTACACAGAAGTGATTAGCCTACATAAATATAGAGAAATAGCTGATAGTATTTTTAGAAAAAATTATACCAGACCTATCCGCTATTTTTATATCCATTCATCTATGGAACTGACTAACATATATAGTTCAAGATTACTAAGGGACCAGGGCAGACATATCTGATGTCTCATAAGGTACTCGGACTATATATGAATTCGAGATAGATATTCTTAAAGGAACAAATATACTGATTATTAAATCCAAATAGGACAGTGCTTGAGTTTACTCATCATTTCCCTTCGCCATCAAGGGCTTTATAGAGGAACCCTGTGTATTAACTTATACCTACATAGATAAAACAGAATAACTCTCCAGATTAGAAGAGGAGAGCATGGAATTAGGAGCTCAAATGAAATTGCCTCAGGAAATATCTCTATTCAAGCCTTTGGGGACCATAGTGTCTAATTGCCTAATCCACTGTGCTGCTTTCCTAAATAATATTTTCTGTCTATCCCCCCCTCTACGCAGAGGGGGTACCCCGTCAATGACTTGAAACCGCAACTGACTCTTATTGTGTGCAAATTGAGTAAAATGATGAGCCACAGGTGCATCTTCATCATCCTTACCTATGGCTGCTTTATGTTGACGTATCCTATCGCGGACAGTCTGGGTGGTTTCCCCCACATATGCCAGGCCACACGGGCACTTAATGACATATATAACATATTTAGAGTTACAGGAGAACCTTCCATTGATGGGAATCCTTTTACCCGAAAGTGGATGGGTAATATGATCTCCTTGTAACATTGAGTGACATAGGGCACAATTCATACAAGAAAAGGAGCCTTTCTTGGCAATTTCAATAGGTTTTCTCATGGTTCCCCAGTCGGCATGTATAAGTTCATCTCTCAAATTTCTATTTCTCCTAAAGGAAAATAATGAAGTCTCATGGAAAATCTTACCCACCTGGATATCCTCTCTCAACAGGTGCCAGTGTTGCAATATTATCCTTTTCAAAGCTTTACTATGTAGTCCAAAATGGCTTACAAAGGGCACCGAAATTTTTTTAGATTCACGAGTAGTTTTACTCAATAGGCTTTCCCTATCAATATTCATCACTTTATTGATATTATCTGTCAGAATTTCCATTGGGTAGCCTCTATCCAGAAATTTTTTGGACATTTCATCCAATCTCTGTATACAAGTAATTGGATCATCCACAATCCTTTTAGTACGCAACAACTGGCCCAGTGGGAGGTTCTTGATCAGGGAGGAGGGATGGAAACTTTCATAAAGTAAAGTATTATTCCTGTCTGTCTCTTTTACAAACAAATCACTTCTGAGTTTATGGTCTACAATTGATATCATGGTGTCTAAAAAACTCACTTTTGTCTTACTTGCTTCCATGGTAAATTTTAACGATCCATGAGCAGAATTGAGTTTTGACACAAATTGTGTTAGACCATCATCACTACCAGTCCAAATAAAAAAGATATCATCTATGTAACGATACCAGACCAATACGGACTTTCTATATCCCTCATCCCTGAAGACCACATCCTCCTCAAACTTGCCTACAAAAAGGTTCGCATAGGTAGGTGCTACATTTGAGCCCATTGCCGTACCTTGCTTGTGGACATAGAATGTGTCTTCGAATAAGAAGACATTTTCATAAAGAATAATCTGAAAGAGATCCTTAATAAACCTTCTTTCACTGGGGGAATATAGGTTGTCCTTCTCTAAGAAATAGAATATACTGTCAATCCCTAAATCATGAGGGATCGAAGTGTATAAGCTTGCTATATCCATCGTTACTAACTGGCTGTTGGGGGGAACCATCAGTGATGATATTTTGCACAGAAAATCAGTTGTATCCTGTAGATATGAATTTAAATACCCCAAAAGAGGTCTGATAAGTTGATCCAGAAATATCGCGATCGGTTGAAAGATTGAATCAGTACCTGCAACGATCGGTCGACTGGGAGGGTCAAGTAATTTTTTGTGTATTTTTGGTAATATATAGAACACCGGTATGATCGGATGTTCTTTAATCAGAAATTTGGCCTGTTTGTTTGTAATAATGTCAGAGGCTAAGGATTCCTCAACTATCCTAATAATTTTACTTTTAACCCTCAACGTGGGATCAGCCGTCAATTTAGCATAATTCTCTGTATCTTGTAATTGTCGGAGGACCTCCTCCTTATATTTATTTTTATGCATAATCACAAGGGCCCCACCCTTGTCGGCTGGCTTAAGAATCAAATTGTCATGTGTTTGAATATGTTCAAGTGCTTGTTTCTCTTGTCTGGATATATTAAATTTAGCCTTTGCACGAAAAAAATTTCTAAGCCTTTCAAAATCCTTTTTGATTAATGTAATATATGCTTCAACTGAAGCATTGGTGTGGGGAGGATTGAAAGTGCTTTTCGGCTTGATATTTTATACATGAAATTGAAATGGACTGGTAGACTCAGCTTTATTTATTTCCTCTTTGTTCACAAAAAAGCTTTTTAGTCTGAGATTCCTAAAAAAACGTTGGAGATCACATTCTATCGCAAAAATATCTGGAAGGGTAGTAGGGACAAAAGATAATCCCTTCTGTAATACCCCCAAAACATCATCTCCTATCTCAATCCCTGATATATTCACTACTAAACTCTCTGTTATCTCCGATTTTGTCGGGTTGAGATCTGATATGTAGTGCCTCCTGTGTTTCCTCCCCCCTCTCCTCTGCCTCTTCTTCGATTCCTTGTACCACGTCCTCTTAAGGGAAAAGGAACTGAAGAGTCACTAAAGTCACTGTCAGAAGAGGACTCACCCGGGAAATTGTATGATTGTGTCCTCTTCTAAACCTTCTAAAATGTGTAAAGTCAGGATTCCGCCATTTATAGACTTTGTTATTTTGGTAATCAGTGAGATCCCTCTGGAATTTCTTATATTTCTTACTTTCTAAGCTCTTTTTAAAAGTAGACAAGTCACTATCCAATTTGGACCTAAAATTACTAAAATCTGTTTCAGTCTTTAACTCCTTAATGGAAAGTTCCACTCTATCAATCTCCTGTTGCATTTTAGGTAACTCCTTCTGTATATACTCAATTGTCAAAATTAAGATATCATAAGAGCATTTGTTTAGAATGCCCTCAAATTTATCACAATATTCTGAATTATCCCTAAATAGTGTGGGATGAAGATGGCTTCTGAGACCCCTAGGAATATTCTTTTGTCTAAAGTATTCCGCTAGAGTGACCGAATGTAACTCATAAACGATATTTTGTTTAATCATTTGCTCTAAACTAGGCGGTTCCTTAATATCAGGTTCTGTATTCAGAAAATCTCTATTGCCAACACACAAAGTGGCTATTCGTGAGGCATTCAGATCTGAATAAGCAAACATCTTAGTCCCCTCCATCAAAGTAACAAAAAATAGGTGTGCACGTCACGGATTAAAGATAATACGTGAAATATAAAGTGACCGCACCACCAAATATTAGATAATATGCTCAGGCACGGGATAAAGTCCGGTCCCAGACTAAATAATAATAAAACATACAAAGATCCCAGCCAATGAGTCTTAGAATAAAAGAATTTTAATTCTTCAACAAAGGATATAGTGCAGTGTGATCTTTCACACTATGCAATAATAACAAAAATAGGGGAAGTATATGATGCAAGTTCATTCAAATCCACACATACCCCATCCACCAAACACATCCGTACCAAACAATCAGCAAAAATAATAAAGAAAATGATCAGCAAAAATATTAAAGAAAATGAAAAAGTTACAAACACTCCCAGGGCGTCCCCAGGGAGTGAAAACAGACACCACCAGACTAGGACTAATGCAATATTGTAGCCAACATAGAGTGTCCGCTTGATCCGTAACTTTGTAACATTACATATAATAAGTATGTCTCATTATATTGCGGATACTCAAACTGTAACTGTGTATAGTCAATTGCAATTGTAGACAGATGACTCTGTTGTCGATATGTTTAAACAGTCACAGAAAAAACGACATGCTACAGCATTTGTAATCCTTAATGAATGAGTCCTGGAGAGACCTCAATAGCGTATCTTGTAGCTGTATCAATTTTATGAGTCTAATGTCCCTCCAAACTGTCATGTGTCTGGCCACAAGTAGTATAGTAGGGAGATATATTCGTAATTCTGGCCCAACCTCACACTCTAGAAACTTCACTCACGGTATCATATACAGCACCATATATACAGTTCCTTGCTGCAAAAGGATGTAATACAACCCACAGTAACATATGTAGGAGCTGCGAGTATCTCATACCCTTGTGGCAGCTAGTAACCTCTGACTTGCACGAGTCGAAGAGAAGACATGGATAACAGTGTTACCTACTTCAGTGCGTGTACAATTTCCAGGTGATACCGTGAGACTCGATCATCGCCGTGTACTTGCAGTTTGGTACTTAGGACCCTCCAACGGAGAACTCTGGTCTCACCTCACATATCAGGTAAGCGTTTACCGAAGACAAATTCTGTGGCTCAGACAGCATGAAAACAGGTCTCGATGGTGGCGTCTGACTGTTCCGACGCGCGTTTCGGGACTCCGCCCCTTTCTCAAGGAATTTGCAGGTACTAGCGGGGAGGTGCTGTTTAAACTGGATTGCATGTGTCCCTATTGGGTAATTGCAAACACACCTCCACTCTGACATCACACTATACACATACGAATTTGTTATCATTTCCCCTATTTTTGTTATTATTGCATAGTGTGAAAGATCACACTGCACTATATCCTTTGTTGAAGAATTAAAATTCTTTTATTCTAAGACTCATTGGCTGGGATCTTTGTATTTTTTTATAAATATATACTAGTTGGTCATAAACTAGCCTTGAAAATGTACATTTTAAGCAAAATTTAAAATGTTATCAAACCCACATAGAAAACCTTAATGCTACTGTGAAATTCATTTTTTCTTAAAACTCTATAATATTTTTTTGCTATTCCTTCTTTATATAAAGTAATGGAAACCCCAAAAGTTAGGATAATAAAGAACCCAACCTGAAACAAGTCTTACTTCCTATGGGGTGAATACTTCTGAGGGATTATACGAGTTGTACGGCTTTACTAGTCTGACATCTAAATAAAAGCCTCAGAAGGAAGGCAGATTCTAGGTAGTAGGGGATTACTATCTCTCAGCAGCCATACTTAGATACTTGCCTATTAAAATAAACTGCCACTTATTAAATATGGATTATATGTGTTCAGCTGCCCCGGCCACTGGTAACATAGGAATAGCTCTCAGACTGGGCAGTTATAATACGTAAAAGGGGATACAACTGGTCTCAATTAGCAGTAGTGCCTCTACTAAATATAAATACCATATACACCCATCTAAAAGGGGATTCAGAACATAGGAACAACTAAATATGAAGGAAAAAAGCTATAATTGTAAGCTCCTATAAGTATTCTATGGTATAATAGATAGACAGATATGAGTAGCACAAGTAATATAGGCAGATCTCTTGTAATCAGACTTGAAGAAGAAAAACATAGCCATTATACTGACACCTCAAGGAGGGAAAGCCAGATTATAATATAATCCCCATACACGCGGGGAGACTATATCAATATAGCTAAATAAGTGTGGGGAGTAAACAGCATGAAATACATATCCGTAAATGACCCCTATAGCGTAAACAATTGCAGGGGAGTAACACATTGGCTGCCAAACCTGTAGAATAAGAGCCTAATGACTGAGTACATTTAGCATATTAAACATATCAAGCTTAATATTTCACAGATACAGGGATACAAAGACGTATTTAATCCTCATATTTCTGGTCAATCACCCTTCATAGTGAGGAGCTAAAGTCTGAAAAGCAGGGGAACGATCCAATATAATATGTAAGTAAAAAGGATGTTAAACTTATAGCTGACGAGGGGCTACACATGAGTTGGCCTACTCCAACCTTACAGACTAACGTCCAGAGACCATAGCTCAGTTTATGATGCACTCTGATCAGCTTTCTTGGGAATCCAGGGCAATGCTGCTCACAGTCTTTAAAGGGACAGTATACACCTATTTTCATATAACTGCATGTAATAGACACTACTCTTAAAAAAAAATATATACAGATACTGATATAAAAATCCAATATAAAACCGTTTAAAAACTTACAAAGAAGCTCCCGGTTTAGCTCTGTTGAAAAGGTTAGCTGGAACACCCACTGGAGTAGGTATACATCAGTATACTTCTAAAACTTTGGGATTGGTTAGGAGTCTGAAAATCAGTGCAATGTTATATAAAAAATAAGCAAAACTATACTTTAAAAAAAAAAAAAAAACCTGTATATAAATGGGTCATCTACAAAACATTTATGCAAATGAAAATCTAGTTTGTAATGTCCCTTTAAGTGAGAAACTCTGTGTCCATGCTAACATCCTTGGTTGGCTTTTGTCTTAAGTGACGTCATGACCAATCAGTGAATTTCTTTGTTGTTATGCAAATTAGCCATGCAGTGGTATTGTTGTTCAATTGGAGGTCTGGTGAGGAGTGTGACACACGCGATTACTATGTAGTGTGGGGGGTGTCTGTTATTATAAAGGCAACACACTTCCGTAGCGCATCTGGCTTCTATTCACTGCTCACTCCCTAAAACGTGCTTCAGTGTCGACATATTAAGGGCAATAAGTAGTGATGACGCGAACTTAAAAATTTCGGTTCGCGAACTGCGGACTCGAACTTCCGCTATTAGTCGCGAACCGCTATTGACTTCAATAGGCAGGCAAACTTTAAAACCCACAAGGACTCTTTCTGGCCACAATATTGATGGAAAAGTTGTTTCAAGGGTACTAACACCTGGACTGTGGCATGCTGGAGGGGGATCCATGGCAAAACTCCCATGGAAAATTACATAGTTGATGCAGAGTCTGGTTTTAACCCATAAAGGGCCTAAATCACCTAACATTCCTAAATTGTTTGGAATAACGTGCTTTAAAACATCAGGTATGATGTTGTATCGATCAGGTAGTGTAAGGGTTACGCCCGCTTCACAGTGACAGACCAAACTCTCCGTGTAACGCACCACAAACAACCCATTTGCACAACCACGAGATAGATTTGATAGATAGATACATAGATTACATAGCTCAATAGATGCAATATACATATGATAGATACAAATTACATAGATCAATAGATTCAATATACATTTGAT
Organism: Bombina bombina; assembly: GCF_027579735.1. Classification (NCBI taxonomy): domain Eukaryota; kingdom Metazoa; phylum Chordata; class Amphibia; order Anura; family Bombinatoridae; genus Bombina; species Bombina bombina. The sequence goes on along the minus strand of NC_069501.1, from coordinate 559,476,888 downwards.
AGATACGAATTACATAGATCAATAGATGCAATATACATTTGATAGATACGAATTACATAGATCAAAAGATGCAATATACATTTGATAGATACGAATTACATAGATCAATAGATGCAATATACATTTGATAGATACGATTGATAGTTAGATAGATTCGATAGATAAATAGATAGATTTGAAAGATATATAATTTCCCTGACAGAGTATAACAATAAAACACGCGGTCTGGGACCCATGGTGTGTTAAGTAGTACTATTCTTAGCAGTTTACTACTACCTGTTACTCCCGCTGTCGGGGGAGGTCTATATTGCCTGCATTTTTGGAACAGGGAGATGGAAGAAGATGATTGGTCTGTCCTTCTACTTCAAATTTGTCCTAAACACAAGTGGCTGTCTCAAAACAGTCCGGCCACGAGATAGATTTGATAGATAGATATACATAGATTGATAGTTAGATAGAATCGATAGAAGATAAATAGATTTGATAGATATATAATTACCCTGACAAAGTATAATAATAAAACATGCGATCTGGGACCCATGGTAACTAGGTTGTGTTAAGTAGTGCTATTCTTAGCACTTTAATCCCTCTTACTCCCCCTATCGGGGGAGGTCTATATGGCCTGCATGATTACCCTGACAAAGTATAACAACAAGACACGCGGTCTGGGACCCATGGTAACTAGGTTGTTTTAAGTAGTACTGTTCTTAGCAGTTTAATCCCTCTTACTCCCCCTATCGGGGGAGGTCTATATGGCCTGCATGATTACCCTGACAAAGTATAACAACAAAACATGCGGTCTGGGACCCATGGTAACTAGGTTGTGTTAAGTAGTACTATTCTTAGCACTTTAATCCCTGTAACTCCCCCTATCGGAGGAGGTCTATATGGCGTGCATGATTACCCTGACAAAGTATAACAACAAGACATGCGGTCTGCGACCCATGGTAACTAGGCTGTGTTAAGTAGTACTTTTCTTAGCACTTTAATCCCTGTTACTCCCCCTATCGGCGGAGGTGTATATGGCCTGCATGATTATCCTGACAAAATATAATAATAAGACATGCAGTCTGGGACCCATGGTAACTAGGTTGTGTTAAGTAGTACTCTTGTTAGCAGTTTAATCCCTGTTACTCCACCTATCGGGGGAGGTCTATATGGCCTGCATGATTACCCTGACAAAGTATAACAACAAAACATGCGGTCTGGGACCCATGGTAACTAGGTTGTGTTAAGTAGTACTGTTCTTATTAGTTTATTAATACCTGTTACTCCCCCTATCGGGGGAGGTCTATATGGCCTGCATGATTACCCTGACAAAGTATAACAACCAAACATGCGGTCTGGGACCCATGGTGGTACTGGTATAACTAGGTTGTCTTAAGTAGTACTATTCTTAGCAGTTTAATCCCTGTGATTGGTCTGTCCTCCCACTTCAAATTTGGCAAAAACACAAGTGGCTGTCTCAAAACAGTCCGGACACAAGATAGATAGATATACATAGATTGCTAGTTAGATAGAATCGATAGAAGATAAATAGATTTGTTAGATATATAATTACACTGACAAAGTATAATAATTAAACATGCGGTCTGGGACCCATGGTAACTAGGTTGTGTTAAGTAGTACTATTCTTAGCACTTTAATCCCTGTAACTCCCCCTATCGGGGGAGGTCTATATGGCCTGTATGATTACCCTTACAAAGTATAATAACAAGACATGCGGTCTGGGACCCATGGTAACTAGGCTGTGTTAAGTATTACTATTGTTAGCACTTTCTTCCCTGTAACTCCCCCTATCGGGGGAGGTCTATATGGCCTGCATGATTACCCTTACAAAGTATAATAACAAGACATGTGGTCTGGGACCCATGGTATCTATGTTGTGTTAAGTAGTACTATTCTTAGCACTTTAAGCCTTGTAACTCCCCCTATTGGGGGAGGTCTATATGGCCTGCATGATTACACTGACAAAGTATAACAACAAAACATGCGGTCTGGGACCCATGGTGGTACTGGTAACTAGGTTGTCTGTAGTAGTACTATTCTTAGCATTTTAATCCCTGTGATTGGTCTGTCCTCCTACATAAAAATTTGGCCTAAACACAAGTGGCTGTCTCAAAACAGTCCGGACACGAGATAGATAGATTTGATAGATAGATAGATATACATAGATTGATAGTTAGATAGAATCGATAGAAGATAAATAGATAGATTTGTTAGATATAGAATTACCCTGACAAAGTATAATAATTAAACATGCGGTTAGGGAGCCATGGTAACTAGGTTGTGTTAAGTAGTACTATTCTTAGTACTTTAATCCCTGTTACTCCCCCTATCGGGGGAGGTCTATATGGCCTGCATGATTGCCCTGACAAAATATAATAATAAAACATGCGTTCTGGGACCCATGGTAACTAGGTTGTGTTAAGTAGTACTGTTCTTAGCAGTTTAATCCCTGTTACTCCCCCTATCGGGGGAGGTCTATATGGCGTGCATGATTGCCCTGACAAAATATAATAATAAAACATGCGTTCTGGGACCCATTGTAAGGTTGTATTAAGTAGTACTGTTCTTAGCATTTTAATACCTGTTACTCACCCTATCGGAGGAGGTCTATATGGCCTGCATGATTACCCTGACAAAGTATCACAACAAGACATGCGGTCTGGGACCCATGGTAACTAGGTTGTGTTAAGTAGTACTGTTCTTAGCAGTTTAATCCCTGTTACTCCCCCTATCGGGGGAGGTCTATATGGCCTACATGATTACCCTTACAAAATATAATAATAAAACATGCGCTCTGGGACCCATGGTAAAGTTGTGTTAAGTAGTACTGTTCTTAGCATTTTAATACCTGTTACCCTATCGGTGGAGGTCTATATGGCGTACATGATTACCCTGACAAAGTATAACAACAAGACATGCGGTCTGGGACCCATGGTAACTAGGCTGTGTTAAGTAGTACTTTTCTTAGTACTTTAATCCCTGTTACTCCCCCTATCGGGGGAGGTGTATATGGCCTGCATGATTATCCTGACAAAGTATAACAACAAAACATGCAGTCTGGGACCCATGGTAACTAGGTTGTGTTAAGTAGTACTGTTCTTATTAGTTTATTAATACCTGCTACTCCCCCTATCGGGGGAGGTCTATATGGCCTGCATGATTACCCTGACAAAGTATAACAACCAAACATGCGGTCTGGGACCCATGGTGGTACTGGTATAACTAGGTTGTCTTAAGTAGTACTATTCTTAGCAGTTTAATCCCTGTGATTGGTCTGTCCTCCTACTTCAAATGTGGCAAAAACACAAGTGGCTGTCTCAAAACAGTCCGGACACAAGATAGATATACATAGATTGCTAGTTAGATAGAATCGATAGAAGCTAAATAGATTTGTTAGATATATAATTACACTGACAAAGTATAATAATTAAACATGCGGTCTGGGACCCATGGTAACTAGGTTGTGTTAAGTAGTACTATTCTTAGCACTTTAATCCCTGTAACTCCCCCTATCGGGGGAGGTCTATATGGCCTGTATGATTACCCTTACAAAGTATAATAACAAGACATGCGGTCTGGGACCCATGGTAACTAGGCTGTGTTAAGTATTACTATTGTTAGCACTTTCTTCCCTGTAACTCCCCCTATCGGGGGAGGTCTATATGGCCTGCATGATTACCCTTACAAAGTATAATAACAAGACATGCGGTCTGGGACCCATGGTATCTATGTTGTGTTAAGTAGTACTATTCTTAGCACTTTAATCCCTGTAACTCCCCCTATTGGGGGAGGTCTATATGGCCTGTATGATTACCCTTACAAAGTATAATAACAAGACATGCGGTCTGGGACCCATGGTAACTAGGCTGTGTTAACTATTACTATTGTTAGCACTTTCTTCCCTGTAACTCCCCCTATCGGGGGAGGTCTATATGGCCTGCATGATTACACTGACAAAGTATAACAACAAAACATGCGGTCTGGGACCCATGGTGGTACTGGTAACTAGGTTGTCTGAAGTAGTACTATTCTTAGCATTTTAATCCCTGTGATTGGTCTGTCCTCCTACATAAAAATTTGGCCTAAACACAAGTGGCTGTCTCAAAACAGTCCGGACACGAGATAGATAGATTTGATAGATAGATATACATAGATTGATAGTTAGATAGAATCAATAGAAGATAAATAGATAGATTTGTTAGATATATAATTACCCTGACAAAGTATAATAATTAAACATGCGGTCTGGGAGCCATGGTAACTAGGTTGTGTTAAGTAGTACTATTCTTAGCACTTTAATCCCTGTTACTCCCCCTATCGGGGGAGATCTATATGGCCTGCATGATTACCCTGACAAAGTATCACAACAAGGTCTATATGGCCTGCATGATTGCCCTGACAAAATATAATAATAAAACATGCGCTCTGGGACCCATGGTAAGGTTGTGTTAAGTAGTACTGTTCTTAGCATTTTAATACCTGTTACTCCCCCTATCAGGGAAGGTCTATATGGCCTGCATGATTACCCTTAAAAAATATAATAATAAAACATGCGTTCTGGGACCCATGGTAACTAGGTTTATTTCAGTAGTACTGTTCTTATTAGTTTAATACCTGTTACTACCCCTATCTGGGGAGGTCTATATGGCCTGCATGATTACCCTGACCAAATAAAACAACAAGACACGCAGTCTGGGACTGGGACCCATGGGTAACTAGGTTGTGTTAAGTAGTACTATTCTTAACACTTTCATCCCTCTTACTCCCACCTATCGGGGGAGGTCTATATGGCCATCATGATTAGCCTAACAAAGTACAACAATAAAACATGCGGTCTGGGACCCATGGTAACTAGGTTTATTTCAGTAGTACTGTTCTTATTAGTTTAATACCTGTTACTACCCCTATCGGGGGAGGTCTATATGTCCTGCATGATTACCCTGACCAAATAAAACAACAAGACATGCGGTCTGGGACTGGGACCCATGGGTAACTAGGTTGTGTTAAGTAGTATTATTCTTAGCACTTTCATCCCTGTTACTCCCACCTATCGGGGCAGGTCTATATGGCCATCATGATTAGTCTAACAAAGTACAACAATAAAACATGCGGTTTGGGACCCATGGTAACTAGGTTTATTTCAGTAGTACTGTTCTTATTAGTTTAATACCTGTTACTACCCCTATCGGGGGAGGTCTATATGGCCTGCATGATTACCCTGACCAAATATAACAACAAGACATGCGGTCTGGGACTGGGACCCATGGGTAACTAGGTTGTGTTAAGTAGTACTATTCTTAGCAGTTTAATCCCTGTGATTGGTCTGTCCTACTACTTCAAATTTGGCCTAAACACAAGTGGCTGTCTCAAAACAGTCTGGACACGAGATAAATTTGATAGATAGATATACATAGAGTGATAGTTAGATAGAATCGATAGAAGATTAATAGATAGATTTGATAGATATATAATTACCCTGACAAAGTATAAAAATAAAACATGTGGTCTGGAACCCATGGTAACTAGGTTGTGTTAAGTAGTACTATTCTTAGCACTTCCATCCCTGTTACTCCCCCTATTGGTGGAGGTCTATATGGCCTGCATGATATATAATTACCCTTACAAAGTATAACAATAAGACATGCGATCTGACACCCATGGTAAGGTTGTGTTAAGTAGTACTATTCTTAGCAGTTTAATCCCTCTTACTCCCCCTATCGGGGGAGGTCTATATGGCCTGCATGATTACCCTTACAAATTATAATAATAAAACATGCGTTCTGGGACCCATGGTAAGGTTGTGTTAAGTAGTACTATGCTTAGCACTTTCATCCCTGTTACTCCCACCTATCGGGGGAGGTCTAGATGGCCATCATGATCTATAATTATACAATAAAACAAAGTACAACAATAGGACATACATGTGGTCTGGGACCGTCTGATTCTTTCAGGTATACCAGTTGCAGTGGTTCTGACCCTGCATTCTTGCTGCAACTCTACCTGCAATCTGTTACAGAATCTGTAGGCTAGTATGCAAAGAGCTGGCCTGCCTGAAAGGAGCATCAATTTTAGGAACCCGGAGATAATTTTTAGGAACTGGGAGATGGAAAAAGATGCTTTGACATCCAGTACAGGTCGTTCTCCTTCAGCCTTTTTATACGAGGGTCCAGGACCCTCAACAGACACAACAGCATGAAACACCACCTATGCCATCCTTTTGCACAATAGAGTACAGGTATGGCATCGATTATAGGAACCCGGAGATAATTTTTAGGAACCGGGAGATGGAAAAAGATGCTTTGACATCCAGTACAGGTCGTTCTCCTTCCGCCTTTTTAGACGAGGGTCCAGAACCCTCAACAGACACAACAGCATGAAACACCACCTATGCCATCCTTTTGCACAATAGAGTACACGTATGGTATCGATTATAGGAACCCGGAGATAATTTTTAGGAACCGGGAGATGGAAAAAGATGCTTTGACATCCAGTACAGGTCGTTCTCCTTCAGCCTTTTTAGACGAGTGTCCCGGACCCTCAACAGAAACAACAGAATGAAACACCACATATGCCATCCTTTAGCACAATAGAGTACAGGTATGGCATCGATTATTGGAACCCGGGGATATTTTTTAGGAACCAGGAGATGGAAAAAGATGCTTTGACATCCAGTACAGGTCGTTCTCCTTCCGCCTTTTTATACGAGGGTCCCGGACCCTCGACAGGCACAACAGCATGAAACACCACCTATGCCATCCTTTTGCACAATAGAGTACAGGTATGGTTGGATGCCGAGCTAATCATGTCCCGTTCCTCGTCCTCACTGATCTCACTGAAGGTATCTTCTTCCCCCCAGCCACATACAACACCACGGGTACCAGATAGGTGACAACAACGAGCACCCTGGGATGCCTGTTGTGCTTGGTCTTCCTCCTCCTCCTCAAAGCCACATTCCTCCTCTGAGTCCTCTTCCTCACAATCCTTTTGCACAATAGAGTACAGGTATGGCATCGATTTTAGGAACCCGGAGATAATTTTTAGGAACCGGGAAATTGAAAAAAAAAACATGATTGAACACCCAGTACACTTCGTTCTCCTTCAGCCTTTTTATACGATTGTCCCGGTCCCGGATCCTCAACAGAAACAACAGCAGGAAACACCACATATGCCATCCTTTTGAATAATCCAGTACAGGTATGGCATTGATTTTAGAAACCCTGAGATAATTTTTAGGAACCGGGAGATGGAAAAAGATGCTTGGACAGTACACCCAGTACAGGTCGTTCTCCTTCAGCCTTTTTAGATGAGGGTCCAGGACCCTCAATAGAAACAACAACAGGAAACAGCACATATGCCATCCTTTTGAACAATAGAGTACAGGTATGGCATCGATTTTAGAAACCCAGAGATAATCTTTAGGAACCGGGAAATTGAACAAAAAAACCATGCTTGGACACCCAGTACAGGTCGTTCTCCTTCAGCCTTTTTATAAGAGGGTCCTGGACCCTCAACAGACACAGCAGCATGAAACACCACATATGCCATCCTTTTGCACAATAGAGTACAGGTATGGCATCCATTTTAGGACCCCAGAGATAATTTTTAGGAACCGGGAGATGGAAAAAGATGCTTGGACAGTACACCCAGTACAGGTCGTTCTCCTTCAGCCTTTTTAGATGAGTGTCCAGGACCCTCAACAGAAACAACAACAGGAAACAGCACATATGCCATCCTTTTGAACAATAGAGTACAGGTATGGCATCGATTTTAGAAACCCGGAGATAATTTTTAGGAACCGGGAAATTGAACAAAAAAACCATGCTTGGACACCCAGTACAGGTCGTTCTCCTTCAGCCTTTTTATAAGAGGGTCCAGGACCCTCAACAGAAACAGCAGCATGAAACACCACATATGCCATCCTTTTGCACAATAGAGTACAGGTATGGCATCCATTTTAGGACCCCAGAGATAATTTTTAGGAACCGGGAGATGGAAAAAGATGCTTGGACAGTACACCCAGTACAGGTCGTTCTCCTTCAGCCTTTTTAGATGAGGGTCCAGGACCCTCAACAGAAACAACAACAGGAAACAGCACATATGCCATCCTTTTGAACAATAGAGTACAGGTATGGCATCGATTTTAGAAACCCGGAGATAATTTTTAGGAACCGGGAAATTGAACAAAAAAACCATGCTTGGACACCCAGTACAGGTCGTTCTCCTTCAGCCTTTTTATAAGAGGGTCCAGGACCCTCAACAGAAACAGCAGCATGAAACACCACATATGCCATCCTTTTGCACAATAGAGTACAGGTATGGCATCCATTTTAGGACCCCAGAGATAATTTTTAGGAACCGGGAGATGGAAAAAGATGCTTGGACAGTACACCCAGTACAGGTCGTTCTCCTTCAGCCTTTTTAGATGAGTGTCCAGGACCCTCAACAGAAACAACAACAGGAAACAGCACATATGCCATCCTTTTGAACAATAGAGTACAGGTATGGCATCGATTTTAGAAACCCGGAGATAATTTTTAGGAACCGGGAAATTGAACAAAAAAAAACATGCTTGGACACCCAGTACAGGTCGTTCTCCTTCAGCCTTTTTATAAGAGGGTCCAGGACCCTCAACAGAAACAGCAGCATGAAACACCACATATGCCATCCTTTTGCACAATATAGTACAGGTATGGCATCCATTTTAGGACCCCAGAGATAATTTTTAGGAACCGGGAGATGGAAAAAGATGCTTGGACAACCAGTACACTTCGTTCTCCTTCAGCCTTTTTATAAGAGGGTCCCGGACCCTCAACAGAAACAACAGCAGGAAACACCACATATGCCATCCTTTTGCACAATAGATTACAGATATGGCATTGATTTTAGTAACCTGGAGATCACTTTTAGGAACCGGGAATATTGAACAAAAAACGTGCTTGGACACCCAGTACAGGTCGTTCTCCTTCAGCCTTTTTATACGATGGCCCACGACCCTCAACAGGCACAACAGCATGAAACACCACATATGCCATCCTTTTGCACAATAGATTACAGCTATGGCATTGATTTTAGGAACCCGGAGATAATTTTTAGGAAACGGGAAATTGAACAAAAAACCATGCTTGGACACCCAGTACTGGTCGTTCTCCTTCAGCCTTTTTATATGATGGTCCACGACCCTCAACAGGCACAACAGCATGAAGCACCACATATGACATCCTTTAGCACAATCGAGTACAGGTATGGCATCGTTTTTAGGAAACCATAGATAATTTTTCGGACCCGTGAGATGGAAAAAAATGCTTGGTCGGTCCTCCTACTTCAAATTTGGGGCACTGCGCGTGCAATCTACTGTGCCACCAGATATGAGTGGTGTGTTAATGACTGAGTACTATTCTTAACAGTTTCATCACTGTTATGTGCCGTTTTTTGGTTTGGCTTTTGTAGCCACAGTACAGCACCAGAGGCCAGAAAAATTAGGCATGTCCAAATGCCTGAAAAATTCGGTATTGTTGCAGCCACTGCTGTAGCAGTGGCCAGAAAAATTGATGTTTGTAAAACAGTTAGAAAGTGCCCTAAAACCTTGCGGCTTGAACACTAGTTGTTGGCGGATGTCACGCAAGTCATCCTGCATTCTAAGAAAAAATACGCCAGCGTGTGTACCATTTGTAGCCCAAGGCAGCTCATCTCATCATCAGGCCTTTTTTTACTCAAATGTATCGCCAATGTCAGTCCCTTCGGGATCCATCCCTCATTCATTTTAATAAAGGTAAGATAATCAAGACTTTTTTGACCTAGGTGACTTCTCTTCTCAGTGACAAAACCTCCTGCTGCACTGAAGGTCCTTTCTGACAGGACACTTGAAGCGGGGCAGGCCAGAAGTTGGATTGCAAATTGGGATAGCTCAGGCCACAGGTCAAGCCTGTACACCCAGTAGTCAAGGGGTCCATCGCTCCTCAGAGTGTCGAGATCCGCAGTTAATGCTAGGTAGTCTGCTACCTGTCGGTTGAGTCTTTCTCTGAGGCTGGATCCCGAAAGGCGCTGGCGATGCTTAGGAGTTAAAAAGGTCTGCATGTCCTCCATCAACAAAACGTCAGGAAAGCGTCCTGTCCTTGCCGCCGTGGTCGTGGGAGGAGGAGGATTACTTTCATCTCTTCCCCTGTTAGATTCCCGTTGTGCTGTGACATCACCCTTATACGCTGTGTAAAGCATAGTTTTTAATTTATTTTGGAACTGCTCCATCCTTTCCGACTTGCTGGAATTTGGTAACATTTCAGTCACTTTATGCTTATACCGGGGGTCTAGTAGCGTGGACACCCAGTACAGGTTGTTCTCCTTTTTTATACGAGGGTCCCTCAACAGGCACAACAGCATGAAAGACCCCATTTGCACAAGGTTGGATGCCGAGCTAATCATGTTCCGTTCCTCGTCCTCACTGATCTCACTGAAGGTATCTTCTTCCCCCCAGCCACATACAACACCACGGGTACCAGATAGGTGACAACAACGAGCACCCTGGGATGCCTGTTGTGCTTCGTCTTCCTCCTCCTCCTCCTCAAAGCCACATTCCTTTTCTGACTCCTCTTCCTCACAATCCCCTTCCTGCGTTGCCGCAGGTCCATCAAGCGATGCTGATAAGGCTGTTTCTGGTGGTGATGGACACCACAATTCTTCCTCTTCACGCTCATCTACGGCCTGATCCAGCACTCTTCGCAGGGCACGCTCCAGGAAGAAAACAAATGGTATGATGTCGCTGATGGTGCCTTCGGTCCGACTGACAAGGTTTGTCACCTCCTCAAAAGGACGCATGAGCCTACAGGCATTGCGCATGAGTGTCCAGTAATTTGGCAAAAAAATCCCCAGCTCCCCAGAGGCTGTCCTAGCACCCCGGTCATACAAATACTCATTAACAGCTTTTTCTTGTTGGAGCAGGCGGTCGAACATTAGGAGTGTTGAATTCCACCGTGTCGGGCTGTCGCAAATCAAGCGCCTCACTGGCAGGTTGTTTCGACGCTGGATATTGGACAAGTGTGCCATGGCCGTGTAGGAACGCCTGAAATGGCCACACACCTTCCTGGCCTGTTTCAGGACGTCCTGTAAGCCTGGGTACTTATGCACAAAGCGTTGTACAATCAGATTACACACATGTGCCATGCACGGCACATGTGTCAACTTGCCCAATTTCAATGCCGCCACCAAATTACTTCCATTGTCAGAAACAACCTTGCCAATCTTCAGTTGGTGCGGACTCAGCCACTGATCCACCTGTGCGTTCAGGGCGGACAGGAGTGCTGGTGCGGTGTGACTCTCGGCTTTCAGGCAAGTCAACCCCAAGACGGCATGACACTGCCGTATCCAGGATGTGGAATAGTACCTGCGGAGCTGGGGGGTGCCGTTGATGTGGAGCAAGACGCAGCAGCAGAAGAGGACTCAGCCGAGGAAGAGGTTATGGAAGAAGATGGAGTAGAAGGAGTAGAGGAGGTAGCATCAGCCCTGCCTGCAAGTCGTGGCGGTGTCACCAACTCCTCTGCAGAGCCACGCATTCCATGCTTGTCAGCCATCAGCAGGTTTACCCAATGCGCAGTGTAGGTGATATACCTGCCCTGACCATGCTTTGCAGACCAGCTATCAGTGGTCATATGGACCCTTGCCCCAACGCTGTGTGCCAGACATGCCATTACTTCCTTTCGCACAATCGAGTACAGGTTTGGGATTGCCTTTTGTGAAAAGAAATTTCGGCCAGGTACCTTCCACTGCGGTGTCCCAATAGATACAAATTTTTTGAAAGCCTCAGACTCCACCAGCTTGTATGGTAAAATCTGGCGGGCTAAGAGTTCAGACAAGCCAGCTGTCAGACGCCGGGCAAGGGGGTGACTTTGGGAAATTGGCTTCTTACGCTCAAACATGTCCTTGACAGACACCTGACTGTGGGCAGATGACCAGGAACTGCTACGTAAGAGAGACTGAGTGGAGGATGGTTGAGAGGGGGCAAGGAGGACAGCAGTGGTTGACGTGGCTGAAGATGCTGGAGCAGGAGGAGGAGGGCGTCTTTGAGTTTGTGTGCTGCTTCTACTCATGTGTTCTTCCCATCGGCGTTTGTGATGTGAGACCATGTGCCTTCGAAAAGCAGTTGTACCTAGGTGGGTGTTGGACTTCCCACGACTCAGTTTCTTTTGGCACAGGTTGCAAATGGCATCGCTATTGTCAGAGGCAGACACACAAAAAAAATGCCACACTGCTTAGCTCTGCGATGACAGCATTCTGGTGGTGTCAACAGCATGCGTTGATTGGCGTCGGCATGCTGTCTGGCTGACCCCGGGTGCTGATGCATGCTGTCTGGCTGTGCCACTAGCTCCTTGCGACAACTTCCCCCTGCTTCCAACTCGTCTCCTCCTCCTCCTCTTTGTCTCCCCATCTGAATTTTCCCCCTCTTCTTCTTCTCTTCTAGCAGGCACCCACGTGACATCCATGGACACATCATCATCAACCGCTTCACTTGTATCTGACACATCAACAAAGGAAGCAGCAGCGGGTACAACATCATCATCACACCGTCCCTCCATGTCTGTAATGCTGCCTGACTGAGACATATCACTGTTATCTACATCCTCTGTCAATGATGGTTGCGCATCACTCATTTCTTCCAACGGATGTGTCAATAACTCCTCTGACAGATCAAGTGAAGCGGCTGTGGTGCTAGTGTTGGTGGTGGCGACAGGCGGGCGAGTGGCACTGGTCACTTGAGAGGTGCCCAAAGCACAGCTGGAGGTGGATGGTGCGTCAAGGTTAGGAGGTCTAGGAGCGGAAGCTGTAGAAGATTGGGTGTCCTGTGTTAGCCATTCAACTAGGTCCTCCTCAGAACTTTTCGCGTTCCTGGCACCTGGCTTCTGAACAATGTGCATATTTGTAGGGTCTAAAGGAATCACAGCACCACGACCACGACGGCACCTGCGGGGTGGCCTGCCTCTGCCTGTCATTTTTTTTTAAATGTACACTTACAATACTATTAAACAAATTATGAGTGGTGGCACTGGGCAAGTGGGCACAGTATACGCTGTGAGCCTGACACAAAAAAAACAGACTGATGTTTCAAAGTCAAAAATGTTTATTTTTTAAATATTAAAAGTACTGTGACAACAAATATGATTGATGGCACTAGTTGGCAAGTGCGCCTGGCTGGCACACACGCTTGGAGAAAGGCAACTGCAATTAGATTACACTAGCTGACTGATGCTTCACAGTCAAAACATTTTTTTAAAAAAATATTTTCAAAACTGTTATAACAAATATGATTGGTGGCACTAGTTGGCTTGGCAAGTGGGCCTGGCACACACGCTGGGAGGAAGGCAACTGCAATTAGATTACACTAGATAACTGATGTTTCACAGTCAAAAAAGTTTTTATTTTAAATATTTACAATACTGTTATAACAAATATGATTGGTGGCACAAGTTGGCAGCAAGTGGGCCTGGCACACACACTGGCAGGCAGGCAACTGCAATTCAATGGCACTAGCAGACTGATGATTCACAGTCAAAAAAGTTTTTATTTAGGGGGCGTGTCCGAACTGCGGCTATACACAGTCGCACTTTCCCTAAGCTCTTACAGAAGACTTGATACCCGCCGGTAAAAAAGACATCTTTTACAGCAAATAAAATAAGAGTAAACCTGCATGTAAGCATTTGAATTTTGGGGGAAATTGCACTGTAATTCGTGAAGTTTGAGCTTGGCATCGGACGTAGGAGGCCTAGAGCGGCGGCTCATATATAGGCAGCGCCACCCCCCTCGAGGAATCGAGGGTTTTTGCCTTAATCGGGACTCTACAAATCTTGACCGAATTGCACAACTTATTGCAGCACTATACCAGTAAAAAAGTGCCCGAAGAAAAGACTATATCTTTGTTTATCTCTCGACTCTACAAGATAAAAATGGCTGCCGCGCAGGAGACAGATCTGCAAGCACGCTTTGTCTACAGCATAGAAAGGCTAGAACGCTGCTTCCAGACCCTACGTTCAAGGGCTCCATGGGACTTTTTCATGCAAGCTTACGAAAGGCAGCAACAGTTCGATCAACCCACTATTTCCATTAATATAAACCCTACCCAGGACACATCTGAACCTATCGAATTTCCACTAATACCAAAGCGCATAACGAGACCTCTGCACTCTACACAACAATCGAAAAGCTGCATGGCGGGAGTCTGTAAAGAGGTTAGCTTGGGGTATACTGGCGATGTCGGACACTCTGCTAAAAAGATGCCTGCAGTCGCAGCCAGTGATAGTGTTCCTGCAGCTGATCAGATGACAGCCGATATAGCCCCAAAACATCTGGCTCTGGATGGGACCTTGACAAGAGCTGAGCCGGTGTGGGGGCCCGGGGCTGAAGCCCGAGTAGCCTTAAGCTTCAAGATGATCTTCACACCAGAGAGCCTTACCAAGCCTAATAATACAGGGCTCTTGTTTATTCAGATGGACACTGTGAATATGCCCCTATCTGAAAAACCGAAAGTGGACGATAACTCTAACATATCTTCCTCAAACCGACGCTACATTTTTGGCTTGGGGGTTCAAGACTGGGATGTTGGGACTGTGTGTTGGAGCTTGGAACTGGATTTTAATGTAAGCTCTCACCTGGCGTTCATAATGTCATATCACATGCGAGGGGAGAGATTTGAATGTTCCTAAATTGTTCATGTACATGTTGATCATTGTTGGAGTGCACTTGTATATATAATCTATTTTGTTATGGTATAGTATCAGGGTTAGAACACAGCTCAGCATAGTTAATTATACAGTCATGCCGGAAGGGTTCCACTGACGTTTATACTTGTTGGTTGCTTGGCCTGCCTCCTGCGGCTTGCGGCCGGGGCCGGGGGAGGGGGTTATAGCTGTCTACAAAAGGCTTTGACTAAATGGGTTCCAGCTTCAATTTTTAGCCTAACAAATGTGTTTGCGTTGTGTTGTGTACTTCATATTTACCACGCTCATAGTTTGAATAGCGTAATGTATATCTGTTTTTTTTTTCTTTCTAATATTGCACAGTGGGCACTGCTACTTCAATTATATCCTTAATTACACTTGTGTGTTTTTCTGGGGGTTTAGTGGGGGGCCCCTGGGGAAGCATCCAATAATATATCATTCAAATAAGGACCTTCGGATTTCAGGTGATGCACTGTCCACATGTAATCGGAGTACTGGAGCATTTCATTATCTCTCTTACCCACTTATTTCCGAAAATCCATTGACACATAGAATATAGTAACTATCACCTAATACACAGCCTTATAAAGTGCTTTAACAGAGGTGCAACACAACTAAATATGTTCCATTAAGATTATGTTGATGCAAACCATTATCTCAGAGTTAATGGAGGTATGTTTTGATATCTTTCACTATTATTACCCAATATTTAGGACCTGCTTTTAATCTCAATTGTGCTTATGTTTATATACAACTACGGAGTTCCCAGTTAAGGTTTATGCATCTTTTATTTTATAATTTAGAGACAAGAATGTCTTCACAGCATTATTATTTCAAAGATGCATTATTTTTATTATTTTTGTTGCTTATCCCTAAACCCCTACAAAGTATGGTTGTCCTATTTAGGATCCAAGAGCGATCTAAAAAGCTAAGATGAGGGGAGAAAATGAGGAGAAAGGTTGTTCTATATTAAGGGCATTTTACTTCCTTGTACATGCAATGTATATAAGTATAGATGATTGTAATTTGCAACCGATGTCTGTTAAAATGTATTACTTATCCTCAATAAAAATATATATTTAAAAAAAAAAGAAAAAAAAAAAAGGTTTTATTTAAAATATTTACAATACTGTTACAACAAATATGATTGGTGGCACTAGTTGGCTAGTGGGCCTGGCACACACGCTGGCAGGCAGGAAATTGCAATTCAATTGCACTAGCAGACTGATGATTCACAGTCTAAAAATGTTTTATTTTAAATATTTACAATACTGTTAGAACAAATATGATTGGTGGCACTAGTTGGCAAGTGGGCCTGGCACACACGCTGGCAGGCAGGCAACTGCAATTCAATTGTACTAGCAGACTGATGATTCACAGTCAAAAAAGTTTTGATTTTAAATATTTTAAAAACTGTTATAACAAATATGATTGCTGGCAATAGTTGGCAGCAAGTGGGCCTGGCACACACGCTGGCAGGCAGGCAACTTCAATTAGATTACACTAGCAGACTGATCTTTCACAGTCAAAACATATTTTTGTTTAAATATTTACACTACTGTTATAACAAATATGATTGGTGGCACTAGTTGGCAAGTGGGCCTGGCACACACGCTGGGAGGAAGGCAACTGCAATTAGATTACACTAGATGACTGATGTTTCTCAGTCAAAAACGTTTTTATTTTCAATATTTACAATACTGTTATAACAAATATGATTCGTGGCACTAGTTGGAAAGTGGGCCTGGCACACACGCTGGCAGACAGGCAACTGCAATTAAATAACAATAGCAGACTGATGTAAAAGTTTGTTTTTAAAAAAGTTACACTAATGTTACAACAGATAGGAGTGATGGCACTCAGGATAGAAGTAGGCACAGTATGTGCTGGCAGCCTGACACACAGGCTGGCACTAATGGCAGGCTGACCTGGCAACTAATATTAAATAACACTAGAAGAGGACTGATGTAAAACATTTTTTTTAAAAAAAATTTACACTAATGTTACACCAGATATAAGTGGTGGAAAAAAGAGCTATTAATCACACTATATGATGTGGGCCTGACAAACAGGCCTAATGGAAAATGAAATTAGATTACACTAGAAAAATGATTTAAAAGTTTTTTTTTTGTAATTTACAATAATGTTTATGAGTGGTGGCTGGCACAGCAATTAACCACAGTATAAGCTGTGTGAGCATGAGACACAGGCCTGATAGAAAATAAAATTAGATTACACTAGCAAAATGATTTAAAAGTTTTTTAAAAAAAATTTACAATAATGTTAAGCAGATATGAGTGGTGGCAGCTAGCACAGCAATTAACCACAGTATATGCTGTGTAAGCCTGACACACAGGCCTGATAGAAAATGAAATTAGATTACACTAGCAAAATGATTTAAAAGTTTGGTTGTTTAAATTTACACTAATGTTAAGCAGATATGAGTGGTGGCTGCTGGCACAGAGCAATTAACCACAGTATATGCTGTGTGAGCCTGAGACACAGGCCTGAAAGAAAATGAAATTAGATTACACTAGCAAAATGATTTAAAAGTTTTTTTTTAAATTTACAATAATGTTAAGCAGATATGAGTGGAGACTGCTGGCACAGCAATTAACCACAGAAGCCTGACACACAGGCCTGATAGAAAATGAAATTAGATTACACTAGCAAAATGATTTAAAAGTTTGTTTTTTTTAATTTACAATAATGTTAAGCAGATATGAGTGGTGGCTGCTGGCACAGCAATTAACCACAGTATATGCTGTGTAAGCCCGACACAGAGGCCTGATAGAAAATGAAATTAGATTACACTAGCAAAATGATTTAAAAGTTTTGTTGTTTAAATTTACACTAATGTTAAGCAGATATGAGTGGCTGCTGCTGGCACAGCAATTAACTACAGTATATGCTGTGTAAGCCTGACACAAAGGCCTGATAGAAAATGAAATTAGATTACACTAGCAAAATGATTTAAAGTTTGGTTGTTTAAATTTACACTAATGTTAAGCAGATATGAGTGGTGGCTGCTGGCACAGAGCAATTAACCACAGTATATGCTGTGTAAGCCTGACACAGAGGCCTGATAGAAAATGAAATTAGATTACACTAGCAAAATGATTTAAAAGTTTTGTTGTTTAAATTTACATTAATGTTAAGCAGATCTGAGTGGTGGCTGCTGGCACAGAGCAATTAACCACAGTATATGCTGTGTTAGCCTGAGACACAGGCCTGATAGAAAATTAAATTAGATTACACTAGCAAAATGATTTAAAAGTTTTTTGTTTTTTTTTACAATAATGTTAAGCAGATATGAGTGGTGGCTGCTGGCACAGCAATTAACCACAGAAGCCTGACACACAGGCCTGATAGAAAATGAAATTAGATTACACTAGCAAAATGATTTAAAAGTTTGGTTGTTTAAATTTACACTAATGTTAAGCAGATATGAGTGGTGGCTGCTGGCACAGAGCAATTAACCACAGTATATGCTGTGTGAGCCTGAGACACAGGCCTGAAAGAAAATGAAATTAGATTACACTAGCAAAATGATTTAAAAGTTTTTTGTTTTTTTTTACAATAATGTTAAGCAGATATGAGTGGAGACTGCTGGCACAGCAATTAACCACAGAAGCCTGACACACAGGCCTGATAGAAAATGAAATTAGATTACACTAGCAAAATGATTTAAAAGTTTGTTTTTTTTAATTTACAATAATGTTAAGCAGATATGAGTGGTGGCTGCTGGCACAGCAATTAACCACAGTATATGCTGTGTAAGCCCGACACAGAGGCCTGATAGAAAATGAAATTAGATTACACTAGCAAAATGATTTAAAAGTTTTGTTGTTTAAATTTACACTAATGTTAAGCAGATATGAGTGGCTGCTGCTGGCACAGCAATTAACTACAGTATATGCTGTGTAAGCCTGACACAAAGGCCTGATAGAAAATGAAATTAGATTACACTAGCAAAATGATTTAAAAGTTTGGTTGTTTAAATTTACACTAATGTTAAGCAGATATGAGTGGTGGCTGCTGGCACAGAGCAATTAACCACAGTATATGCTGTGTAAGCCTGACACAGAGGCCTGATAGAAAATGAAATTAGATTACACTAGCAAAATGATTTAAAAGTTTTGTTGTTTAAATTTACATTAATGTTAAGCAGATCTGAGTGGTGGCTGCTGGCACAGAGCAATTAACCACAGTATATGCTGTGTTAGCCTGAGACACAGGCCTGATAGAAAATTAAATTAGATTACACTAGCAAAATGATTTAAAAGTTTTTTTTTTTTTTTTACAATAATGTTAAGCAGATATGAGTGGTGGCTGCTGGCACAGCAATTAACCACAGAAGCCTGACACACAGGCCTGATAGAAAATGAAATTAGATTACACTAGCAAAATGATTTAAAAGTTTTGTTGTTTAAATTTACACTAATGTTAAGCAGATATGAGTGGTGGCTGCCTGGCTGGCACAGAGCAATTAACCACAGTATATGCTGTGTGAGCCTGAGACACAGGCCTGATATATAATGAAATTAGATTACACTAGCAAAATGATTTAAAAGTAGTTTTTTTTTAAATTTACAATAATGTTAAGCAGATATGAGTGGTGGCTGCTGGCACAGCAATTAACCACAGTATATGCTGTGTAAGCCTGACACACAGGCCTGATAGAAAATGAAATTAGATTACACTAGCAAAATGATTTAAAAGTTTGGTTGTTTAAATTTACACTAATGTTAAGCAGATATGAGTGGTGGCTGCTGGCACAGAGCAATTAACCACAGTATATGCTGTGTGAGCCTGAGACACAGGCCTGATAGAAAATGAAATTAGATTACACTAGCAAAATGATTTAAAAGTTGTTTTTTATTTATTTAAAATAATGTTAAGCAGATATGAGTGCTGGCTGCTGGCACAGCAATTAACCACAGTGTATGCTGTGCAAGCCTGACACACAGGCCTGATAGAAAATGAAATTAGATTACACTAGCAAAATGATTTAAAAGTTTTGTTGTTTAAATTTACACTAATGTTAAGCAGATATCAGTGGTGGCACTAATCACAGTATATGCTGTGAGCCTCACACACAGGCTGAAAGCCAGGCAAATGCAAATAAAATTACAAATAATACAAAAAAAAAAAAACGACTGAAGTTCTAGCCCTAAAAAGGGCTTTTTGGGGTGCTGTCCTTACAGCAGAGATTAGATGAGTCCTTCAGGACTGTAGTGGACACTAAATACACTAGCCTAGCTATCTATTTCCCTATAATGTCAGCAGCAGCAACACTAAACCTCCTCTCACTAAGAAAGCAGGATCGTAATGAATCTAAAATGGCTGCTGCCCAGGAGCTGGGAGGGTCTGTGAGGGAGTGTCTTCTGCTGATTGGCTCAAATGTGTCAGAAGGCTGTGAGATACAGGGTCAAAGTTTCCTCAATGATGACAAATAGGGGGCGGATCGAACATTGCATATGTTCGCCCGCAGCGGCAAACGCGAACAAGCAATGTTCGCTGGGAACTGTTCTCCGGCGAACTGTTCGCGACATCACTATTAGGAAGCTGATTATGTTTATTTTCAAATTCTATTTTTATTTGCAGAAATCTCTCATCGTGTCTCAGGCCTGGAGCTTCCAGTCACAGTACTAAGAAAAAAGATGCGTATGGGCTGCTGTTTGTAACTCAGTAATGGGGTGACTGCTCTTTTTTACTTTTGAGATATTTTGATATATTATACAATGAAGTCGTTTCTGCAGTTATTTTTTTAGAACTTTCTCAGCTGTTTTGACAGTCTCATTTTGTATCTTTCTTTTCCAACAGACTAGTGATATGCCACTTTACTTCAGATTACTGCAGGACAATATTATACAACTATTGACCCTCACAGAATTGTGTCAGGAGTTTTTTGCTTCTTTTCTTTTAAATATTTTTGATCTTTCACGGACAATGGATAATTTTTTTTTTTATTCCTGCCGTTTTTAGTTTTATGATACGATTTACACAATGGTTTATTTATTAAGGCTGCATTAATTGTTAGATTCAGCCTCAATTATTTGTGTTTCAGGGAATAGATAGTGAGAAGCCTTTGGACAAAATCTGTGGATTTAACTATCAGACCCAGGCCGGCTGCTTCTCAAGTCAAAATTTGAGCAGGCTTTGGTTGTGAGCTGTTTTTCTAGGTCAGTATTTGTAATTACAGAGGTCCTTTAGTCTGTGATCCTGATTTAGAATTATACTAGAACTCTGTGTAGGTTTTTTTATAGTTTTTTTGTTTGACCTTATTTAAAACTTGACAACCAACACTTCTCTGGTTTACAGGACAATAACTGCAATGATCTTTAGGATCTAACACCTGTTTGTATCTGGACACAGTGTGTGATTATTTCTAATTACAAGGTAACTTTTTTTTCAAGTTGAATGTTGACTGGATGTGGGTTTCTTCCATGATTTAGTATTTAGGCTACAGAATCTTTATATGTTTCTATGTCATCTAGTTTAGATAATTAGTTTACTTGATTCTTTGGCTACTTTTCAGCACCTTTTTCCCTGAAGGGAGAATGTTTTTTTCTTTTCTACTGGCTTGTTATCCTTTCACTTTAAGATGCTTCACTAACTTTCTGCTCTTAATACTTAAAGGGACAGTCAAGTCCAAAAAAAACTTTCATTTTTCAAATAGGGCATGTAATTTTAAACAACTTTCCAATTTACTTTTATCAACAATTTTGCTTTGTTCTCTTGGTATTCTAGTTGAAAGCTAGACCTAGGAAGGCTCATATGATAATTTCTAAAACCTTGAAGGCCGCCTCTAATCACATGCTTTTGTATTTGCTTTTCACAGCAGGGGAGAGCTAGTTCAGGTAAAACCTATAGATAACATTGTAAGCACGCCCGTGGATTGTGGCAGACACTGCACTAATTGGTTAAAATGAAAGTGAAAAGATAATAAATAAAATGTCATGTGATCAGGGGGCTGTCAGAAGATGCTTAGATACAAGTTAGTCACAGAAGTAAAAAGTGCATTAATATAACAGTGTTGGTTTTGCTGGGGAATGGGTAATAAAGGGATTATCTATCTTTTAAAACAACAAACATTCTGGTGTTGACTGTCCCTTTAATTTCAAACTTGGATTTGTCACTCCATAATATTCTTTTCCACTGATCTTCATTCCAATCTTTGTGAACTTTAGCAAATCTTAGCCTTTGCACCCTGTTCTCCTTCCGAAAAAGTGATTTCTTGGCTGCTACCCTTCCACAAAGACCATTCCTGATCAAGCTTCTTCGGACTGCAGAAGGGTCAACTTGCATCCCAATGAAGCTTTCAGATGCTGAGCCAGGTCCTTGCTGGACTTCTTCCGGTCTCTCAAAGAAGAGTCTCTGAGAAACTTCTCATCAGATTTTGAAAGTTTTTTCTTGGCCTTCCAATCCTTTTTTTTTGTCCTTGACCTCTCCTGATTCTTCAAATTTCTTTATGACTACAAAGCAACTATAGACGGTTGCAAAAGAAGTGTACACATATTAGCACTCATTCTTTGTGAGATTCAGTTATATGAATTGATGCAGTGGTTGATTAGTACGCAAGAAAAACACATTAAAATATAACCTTTAATATGATTGATTAAAAATTGGGCTCACTTAAAAAACCTAGAAGGCTAGTGTGCAGTATCAATATTATATCAGATTCTGATAGAGTTCGATATCAGTATAGGTAATGTGTGGTTGAATAGTTGTGTTCACATCACTTTCTAGTGTTCTATAGTGTAACACCATATGTATAGACTCCCACACCGTAGACTAGTGGTCAGTAATTCAAGATAAAAATTATATTGGTTGTGTTGTAAAGCTTAAAAGTAGCTCTCTAAAGATATTATTCCAAGTAAAAATTAGAAGACATACCCAGATTTGTCAGCTTGTGCACTTAAAGATATGACAATCTATAATTAGTGTGAGACAAGTCTATGTAGCGTGTCACTTTAGAGAAACTTAGTTATATTAATTGTTACCAACTGTAGTGATACAATGTATCTATTATGATAGAACAGCAACTAGTTTAGAGAGCCCATTCTGTATAATCGTGAGGAAAGAGGGCCGTGTAGAAGGTTAATCTAATATACTAGTATATAGTTCTATTATAGTTATATTACTTTTTGTATATCGTAATAAACAATTCTCTTAGATACAGCAATATTGTTGCTTATTGTATCTGTTATATTGGTTAATAATATCAGACCCCGCAGGTTGAACTGTTCAGTATTATAGCTCTATAATTTAGCATAAGTTGAGGTTCAACAGTAGTATTGTTAGTTATGTAGCGATTGTCTGTATACATATGTGGAATCGGCAAATTACGTTAATATACCGTGCAGACCTCAAAATAGCCTGTGAACATTCACCTGATCGTAATGATCATAGAT
This sequence comes from Bombina bombina, assembly GCF_027579735.1. NCBI lineage: Eukaryota > Metazoa > Chordata > Amphibia > Anura > Bombinatoridae > Bombina > Bombina bombina. The sequence continues at coordinate 559,453,763 of NC_069501.1, read as the reverse complement.
GTATGAGCTCTATAATATAGCAAGGGTTAAAGTTAAGCGGTAACAAATTATAGCTATTGCAAACACAACTTGAATATAGCAGATAAGTATCCGGAGATGAACAGTTTACTGAATCACTAAGTTAGAGAAATGATTCTCTCATTCAGTACTATGTGACTGAGTAACTGACTAGCTAATCTGAGTATATGATGAACATCAGCTCAGATATCAAATTTGTTAACTTCACTAGTGCATACTAGATTAAAACTGAGGGGTCCCAATATCCCCTACTCCTGACATGTTTCGCCGGGTATAACGGCTTTTTCGAAGGCGGGGCGCCGCGGTTTTCGCAGTCTTTTGTATAGTTGTAACCACGCCTATGGGTTTCAATTGGCGAATCGGATTATCGATTGTTTATTTTCAGAGACTCAAAAACTCTGAGACAGAGTAAGACCCGAGGATAAATCTGAGAGAGGATTCGGAGAAACAGCAGTAACATGCACACATCAGGACACTGAATCCATACTCTGAGAGGAGAAGGCAAGATACAGACGGCCAGGCATTTATCAACGCTACTGAGTTCCGGAAGTTTCTCACTTACAAGAGGCGGCAACTTACCTCATATGATTGAGGTTTGTTCTAGTAAGTGCAATACCTACTGGATATAAAGTGTGATAAGCGTTTCCTCACTTTTAGTACTTCTACATCCACATAAATTGTGGTTGGACTGCTTTTACTACTTTTTTCTTATATATCTGCATTTTTATGTATGGAACATATGTAATTACATACAACTGAGTGTATATATACAAACTTACAACTAATAACAACTATCATAGTTCATTTACAAATAGTAGTTGAATATATGTATATTTTTTCTTTTATGTGATCTTCAACAAACGATCACATTTAATATCATCATTTTTTTTTTGACACACTCTTTTGTATACTAACATATACAGGGAATGTGGGAATAGATTTCTGTGGAGGCGCTTTTCTCAAACTCCAATCCATATCACTTTCTCACTAGAGGGATATTCCTACCCTTCATTTGGATAGGATATCCTCCCTTTCTCTGAGATTTTTAGCAGCCACCACAGAATCCCCAACCTACCCTGTAACTGATCTCATTATCAGCGCTAACTAGGCTTTGTAGGGTCTAGCCCATACAAACCACTTCCTCTCCCATATATATATATATACACATATACATAATATTTTTCAATGAGTAAGCATTTTTCTGATAATAATAATAATAATAATTTGATCTTGATGGGTAGTTGATTTAGATGTGTTTTTTTTTTTTTAAATAGTAGTTGCATGGAACAGCTCATGTCAGTATCAGTAAAAACATTAGGGGTTACAAATTTGAGAGCTCTATAATCTTGTTTTATTTCTGCAATGTCTGACACTGTTTAAAAGTGATTTGTTTAGAAATAATAGAATAATGTAGTTAATTAGTCATTTCTGTTTGCTAGCAAAAATGCAACCTTAATCCCTTCATTATTTTAAATAAATAACATATATTTATTTCTACTTCTAAGAATTGTGTTATTTTTGTATAAAAATACTGTGTGTATATGTATGTATGTATGTATGTGTGTGTGTGTGTATATATATATATATATATGTGTGAGTGTGTGTGTGTGTGTATATATATATATATATATATGTGTGAGTGTGTGTGTGTGTGTATATATATATATATATGTGTGAGTGTGTGTGTGTGTGTATATATATATATATATATGTGTGAGTGTGTGTGTGTGTGTATATATATATATATATATATGTGTGAGTGTGTGTGTGTGTGTATATATATATATATATGTGTGAGTGTGTGTGTGTGTGTATATATATATATATATGTGTGAGTGTGTGTGTGTGTGTATATATATATATATATATGTGTGAGTGTGTGTGTGTGTGTATATATATATATATATGTGTGAGTGTGTGTGTGTGTGTATATATATATATATATGTGTGAGTGTGTGTGTGTGTGTATGCAATAGAATATAATAAATGGTTTGATCAGTTAATATCTTATGTTTATGAAGAGGACAATAATCAAATAAAATAACTTTTTATGTATTTAACCCTTGAGATTACATATAAGCTCTTGCTGAATATTTCTATCCCCTTCATGCTTTGTTGGATGTAGGAGGGTTAAATAATTCTGCCCCATAGACTCATGGGATTGTGGCATCTGTTTCCAATTGGCGAGGTTTGCAGAAAATTCCTGAGGAGAACTAGAGGGACAGAGCGTCTAGTTACAGGAACGTGTTGTATTTATTCTTTGCATTTCCTTTTATATATTGTTCTCAATGTGTTCCTGAGATAAAACCTCCTTAACCAATAGACTACATATCATTCATACATTCTGTCTCATCTATTCATGCTGTTATTCAAGCACTTCTCACTCTCTTACATTTTTTATACTTCTGTCTCCCCATGACTCTCCCACACCCCCCTCCCCACTCACACTGCTAAATTCACCAACAGGTCTCTATAGCTTCTCCAGTTCCTTTGTTATTCCATGCAGCTGATTCACTAAAACTCATTCATCTGTCAGTTTTCTCCTGAATAAGCGGCATAGAATAGCTAGTGAAGCTGGAGAGACTGCAGTAGACTTTAATAAGGTTTGACCTCCTCCCCTCTATTAGTTACCACCATCACTATTAATATAAGGCAGGGGCAGCACCCTACAGCATGTGCTATTGTGCTCCTTTTAGCACCAAACTAATCCCATCTGTGCCTTGCAGCCAGGTAGTGTGCCAGCCAGACCCAGAAGTCTGATCTGATGTGTGTATGTGGCAGACATAGGCTGCAGGGCCAGCACCTGATCTATTGTATGTTATTTAGTTAATATTAGGCATGCACATTCTGCAGTTTCGTTAAAGGGACACTGAACCCAAAAATTTTCTTTTGTGATTCAAATAGAGCATGAATTTTTAAGCAGCTTTCTAATTTACTCCTATTATCAAATTTTCTTTATTCTCTTGGTATCTTTATTTGAAATGCAAGAATCTAAGTTTAGATACCGGCCCATTTTGGTGAACAACCTGGGTTGTCCTTGCTGATTGGTGGAAAAAATCCATCCACCAATCAAAAAATGCTGTCCAGAGTTCTTAACCGAAAAAAAAGCTTAGATGGCTTTTATTTCAAATAAAGATAGCAAGAGAACGAAGAAAAATTGATAATAGGAGTAAATTAGAAAGTTGCTTAAAATTGCATGCTCTAGATGCTCTGCTTGAGGTTGGGGGAGGAGCGCAGGTGTGTGGTCAGATGTTCCACCTGCTTTGACTCACCTTCCTACAAGCCCTTGGCGAGATTCGCGCCCAAACTCTCTGACCACGGGCAGCTTGTTCAGCGAGAAACTACCGATACCGATACCCGAGCCTCAGTGCCATATCATCGCACTAATACTTGAAGCAGAGTCTGCCTAGATTTTACTTGGACCAAACTCTCTGTAAAAACAGTCTACCTAATACTATAACACTGTATTTCTGCACTGAGAGTAATATCCTGAATTGGAGTCCTGATGCTGATCTTAAGTGGCTGTGTGCATACGCTCCTTTGCAAGTGATCCTGCACAGATGACGGGACCTCTCTGGACTTGGCATACCTCTGTCAGATAACTTCTCCTGCCAGTCCCCTAATACTGATCAAGGTTGGCGGCCGCCAACTCTCCCTGACTACATTTTGGGGCGAGTGAATGCTGATTCCCTGTGACTACGTGTTACTATCCTGATATTCTTGGTTATATAAGTATCGCTTCGAGTTTAAATAGCCTAAATTGCTACGTAATAAATGCTATTGATCTCAACTATTCTATTTGTGTGACTAAGTATTAATAATATACTCCTTACATAAAATAAATGCCAATATGCTGATGATAATAAAACAATTTATTAAATCTTAAAATATATATATGTATACACTTTACACAATATTGACACCGGTGTCAGAGGATACGTGAATTTTAAAAGAAATATAAAATGCTTTGAAGTATTAAGTACATAAAATGACGATAGAAATATATAAAATGATAAAAGGATATTAATACATTGAAGTTATTTTATGCCACATTGAGTTACAGTGTTATTGACATTCTGTCTAAAAACGTTTTAACCTTACAGTTTAGGCCGGGTATGCGTGATGGTCCACTATATTATATTAATGCGGATAGTGCTGTATTTTATTACGCTTTATAGTACCTTTAAGTGTATCCGTCTGATGACACTTTGTGCGTTGGAGAATACTGCGGTTAAATATATGCCGCTGTTTGATTCTCTTTAGTGTATCCGTCTGATGACACTATTTTTGTTGGAGAATGCTGCGGTTAAATATATGCCGCTGTTTGATTCCCTTGATTCCTAGGTGAGTCGTGATGTTTGAGCGTTCTAGCGGTTAAATATATGCCGCTGTGATGACTTATTGCAGTCTAAGTTCCACCTGCAGTAAGCGAAGGATGATGATAATCTTCGTGGTGATTCACACTGACGTGTGAATATTTCCTGCGGTTCCCGTGACCGCTTAATGTGTTGTCGGTCAGTGACCAATTTAGCTCTTTAAAGGATGTTGGTTCCTGATACTTTGTTCGTGAGGTGTGGGATCTTTGCCGCTTCAGTTGTTTGTTCTTCTGCCTCCGTTTGCTGCCGGTCAGTGACCGGTCCGGCTGAGTTCTTTGAAGTTTTTGGATGGAGGTGCTGCTCTTGTGTCCTGCAAATCCGTGTGAGGGTGATCGGGTATCATTTGCCCCGTCCTCCTATACCTCTCGCGAGATTTGACACAGGAAGCTGCTACGGAAGCTCGTAGTTTTTTCTCTGTACTTAAAAAAAAAAACTACGAGCTTCCGTAGCAGCTTCCTGTGTCAAATCTCGCGAGAGGTCACTGACCGACAACACATTAAGCGGTCACGGGAACCGCAGGAAATATTCACACGTCAGTGTGAATCACCACGAAGATTATCATCATCCTTCGCTTACTGCAGGTGGAACTTAGACTGCAATAAGTCATCACAGCGGCATATATTTAACCGCTAGAACGCTCAAACATCACGACTCACCTAGGAATCAAGGGAATCAAACAGCGGCATATATTTAACCGCAGCATTCTCCAACAAAAATAGTGTCATCAGACGGATACACTAAAGAGAATCAAACAGCGGCATATATTTAACCGCAGTATTCTCCAACGCACAAAGTGTCATCAGACGGATACACTTAAAGGTACTATAAAGCGTAATAAAATACAGCACTATCCGCATTAATATAATATAGTGGACCATCACGCATACCCGGCCTAAACTGTAAGGTTAAAACGTTTTTAGACAGAATGTCAATAACACTGTAACTCAATGTGGCATAAAATAACTTCAATGTATTAATATCCTTTTATCATTTTATATATTTCTATCGTCATTTTATGTACTTAATACTTCAAAGCATTTTATATTTCTTTTAAAATTCACGTATCCTCTGACACCGGTGTCAATATTGTGTAAAGTGTATACATATATATATTTTAAGATTTAATAAATTGTTTTATTATCATCAGCATATTGGCATTTATTTTATGTAAGGAGTATATTATTAATACTTAGTCACACAAATAGAATAGTTGAGATCAATAGCATTTATTACGTAGCAATTTAGGCTATTTAAACTCAAAGCGATACTTATATAACCAAGAATATCAGGATAGTAACACGTAGTCACAGGGAATCAGCATTCATTTGCGCCACCTACCTCCACCTCAGCTTATTTCTATAAAACATTGGGATATAGTTTTATAAGGTGTGCATTATTCCCCTCCTTACTTACAGTCTAATCACTATCCCAAACGCACATACATTTTGGGGCGGACCACCCCCCCTCCTCGTCTCTCCTGGTATTCCCATATCAAAGCCCTGGAGCTGGGCTCACCGGGTGTGCTACCAGTTGAGTTCCGACCACTGCAGTACCGTAGGGGAGCATAACGATTGGGTCTAGGAGCTACGGGGAAATTCTGCACTTACCTTTTCTTCACTGCTCCCTCCCACCGATGCTGCGCGAGGGCTGAGGATTATCGTTGAGTCCTGGTGTGTTTGAGAGGCTTCACGGCTCCCTTTCTCTCTTGTGCTTTACGCTCAGGCTTCCATCTCCAGTGACTGTTAATTGTCTTCCTGTTTACCCTTCCGGGTAGTACTCCCCCTCCCACCAGTGCTGCGCGAGGGGGAGCTGTTGTGGGCTGCGGTCCTCAGATAGATACTATCCCCGCAAGTAGCAGGCCTGAGATACAGTTTTCCTCTCAACAGGTGCAGGGGCACCTCCACCCGCAGCGGAGCCTGCTCCGAGTCCAGCCTTTTGGTAAAGAGGTTCCTGAATTCGAGGCCGAGGCACCAAGAGTGCTGATTACCCCACACTGTTTGTGACACAAGTTTCCCCCCGCCCCCACCGGTGCTGCGCGGGGGGGGGGGTGCTGGTTTTGTGGTGTGCTCTTTCTCTTGGCCATAATAGCAGCTGCACAGACAGGGTCAGGTACTTTTTTGCTTTTAGCTGGGCCCTGCTGTTCTTGTTTTTGCCTATCTATAAGAACTAAGTGAGCTATGTGAACTTTCCTGTACAACTCTGCTACAAATGTGTTTTACTTTTAAAGCATATATGTTATATTGTAGCTTATAAGTTATTACAGTTAGTTACAGGTACCGTTAGTCACATTGTATCAAATAATTATTCCTCTGGGGATAGTAACTATTTGGGCATTTCTCTATCATATGTTATGTCATGGAAATATTAGACGTAATTTATCCTAGAGCAAAGAACTAATCTAACCCGCTAATGGTCTTATTTTGGGCCATTAACAGTAGGCTATAAATTTTGGAAACATTTAATCTGTCTCTGGATTACAGTTCTAGAAACATTAGAACGGCCCAAATTGTTAAACTCAGCAAGGTCATATTACATATAATTTTATTCCTAAGGCTTCATACGCTATAGTAGCACGCTATATACAAAAAGAAGGAAGCCAAAGCTGGGTGTTTTTTTTTTCTTTTTTAGAAAAAATATCAGAAACAGATATAAGTAATCTTATTACAACTCGAAGTTCTTTTGTTTTCTTTTTTCTGTTGCTGTATATCTTTGAACTGTTTTGATTGTTGTTCAAATTGCTGAAATAGCTTTACACAGGGTGGGCTCCAACACCTTAGATAAGGAAAAATAAGATCTGGTAAATTAAATCTTCGCTTAGGTTCTCCTATATGATCAAACAAGCAGCATGGCTAATTTGGTATATCTTACGGCCTTCATAGGTATGAATTTAAAACCCATGTGACTTAATATATTATCGAAATAGAAAGTAATTCAACTAGTTAGCAATTCGCAGTTATTAATATACATAATATCCACATTGTATTAATTATTTGATTGTCTGGTTATATAAAAGCGGGGGTTAAGCAGTATTATAGAAAAGGAGGGAAAAGGGATCAGAGGCAAATAATCTCCCCGGACACCCCACATGCTTGGGTAAGAGGTTATTAAGAGTGTCCTGAAAAACCGTCAATCCCTACAACTGAATAGATCTTTTCTTTTTTCTCTCTCCTTTTCCTTTGTCTCCTCTGCCTTCTGTGCTTTTTCTTGTTTTTTCGGCATCGAAAACATAGACTAGGTGGCTTAGGCCTCTAAAAACACGAACACGAAAATGTAATAAGTAGACACTTCCTCACGTATTCACTCACTCCCCCTCCCCATATTTTCACTTCACATTCACATGGACAAATTTATTAACCCACATGCCAAAACTCCTCCTTTAAATATGGCTGCGAGGCAAAGAGACAAAAAGAATAAAGCCACAACAGAGATTCTTGCTGATATTCATTCAACCAATGCTAATACCCCACAACTAAATTAACCATTAGATTTACAGGCACTTGTTACAAGTATATCCGAAGCTTTAACACCTAAATTTGACGTCCTTAAAAAGGAAATCAAACAGGATATACTGTCATTAACAACTGAAGTACGTCAATTCTCTAGTAGATTAAATGAGGATGAACAGAGAATCTCCGACCTAGAGGATATAGTAGGTAACTAAACAGATAAAATAGACACTATGTACTCCAAGCTCACAAAAGTTCAGAATAAAATGGAAGACCTAGAGAACCGCGCCAGGCGGAATAATTTCAGAGTGATAGGGGTACCCAAAGAAAAGCAATACTAAGATCTTACCAAATTATTAACTATAACACTGCCACAAATATTACAAATTCCACAAACCCACCCATGAATAGTTCTCGAGAGAGCACATAGATTGGGATGGCAAAACTCTGGAAAAGATAATCCCAGACCAAGACCAATTATAGCTAAAGTACTCAACTACCAATATAAACTCTTACTATTACAGTTGTATAAAAAAAATCAACCCATTTTTCTTGGAGAAGCGAAAATAATGCTTTTCCAAGATTTTTCAGCGGAAACATCAGCTAAGAGGAAAGAGTTGGCCCCAATATGTACCAAGCTAATAAATCAAGGCTTTTGAGCTACTATAATTTATCCAGCTAAATTGAAAATCGTAATTGAGAACCATACACACTTTTTTGATTCAGCTAGGGAAGCAGAAAAATTCATAACCCAATCACTCCCCCAGGTTCAGGTAGGGACCATAGATAGTACTTACTATTCAGTGTTGTACAGTTAGAATTTAAATAAGCCTTTATGGCAGCCCTTGCAAGGGTGGTAGCAAGACCTCAGGAGGCCCTTGGCCTTGGTCAGTGTTCTCATTTCCCTCTCTTTTCCCCCCTCCCTTCTCCTTTTCCCTCTTCCACCCCCCCCATCCCTCTTTTTTTTTCCGTCTTGTTTCCTGATATAAATTTCTAGATGGCTAACCTTTTAAATAGATTCAAGTTGACCTCTTGGAATATTGGGGGTATTATATCCCCGATTAAATTCAAAACAATAATAGCTTATTTAAGAAAAATAAACACTCATATAGCGTTCTTACAAGAGACCCATCTAAAGACAGAGGAAGTCCTAAAACTTAAGTGTTCATGGGTCAATGAAGTGTTGTCCTCCCCCAGCACGTTAAGAAAAGGAGGAGTTGCGATCCTCCTAGGGAAAAAATTAAAATATCAAATCCTCCATATAAAGGCAGACCCTGAGGGAAGGTTTCTTATGGTAAAAATTAAATTGATAGTTATATATACACTTTGTAACATATATGCTCCTAACGTTTTCAGCTGGCCCTTTTGGGAAACATTACAGGCAGATATCTTGACATACAGAGAGGGTTACCTGATAGTTGGAGGGGATTTTAATATGGCACCCCAATAGCCCTTAGACAGATTAAGACAAAAGTATCTTGGTCCTAGAACTAAGAGAGATAATCTGGAATCTAAAATGTTTAGCAGATTTTTTCAGAACTTGGGGGTAAGGGATATTTGGAGGTCACAAAACCTGGACTTTAGGGATTTCACATGCCTTTCCAAGGCGCATAAATCCCTCTCAAGGATAGATCTATTCCTCCTAGATGAAAAATTGTGCAAAGTAAGAGTGGTAGCGGGAATTCTCCCGATATGTATTTCTGACCATGCCCCTATCTATTTGGATTTTCAAGCTAGCGATTTCACTACTGGAAGTAAGCGGTTTTATTTTCCAACGTTTTTGGCTACAGATCTTAAATTCAATAATTGGATTAAACTTAAAGGGACAGTCTAGTCAAAATTAAACTTTCATGATTCAGATAGGGCATGCAATTTTAAACAACTTTCCAATTTACTTCTATTATCTAATTTGTTCAATTCTTAAGATATCCTTTGTTGAAGAAATAGCAATGCACATGTGTGAGCCAATCACACAAGGCCTCTATGTGCAGCAACCAATCAGCAGCTACTGAGCATATCTAGATATGCTTTCCAGCAAGTGATATCAAGAGAATGAAGCAAATTAGATCATAGAAGTAAATTAGAAAGTTGTTTAAAATGACATGCTCTTTCTAAATCATGAAAGAAAAAAATTGGGTTTCATGTCCCTTTAAGCTAGAAGAATACATTTCTTTTAATCATGAATATCTGAATCGCCCTACTATCTTTTGGGAAACTGCAAAAGCAGTAATCAGGGGCGAGATTTTGGCTTATAGTATAAAGAGAACAAAGAAACTTAAATTCAAGGAGAAGGAGATTCTGAAATCAGTCTCTAATGCATATAATTCTTATCTTTACAGAAAACATCTGAGAGCTGGGCACGTTACACCCAGGCGTTGAAGGAAAGGGATACCTTTCTTACCTATAGAACAGCACAGAAAGAATTGAGATTCGAGGCTAAACTATACAGATACGGAAGTAAGACAGGTAAACTTTTAGCAAGATTAGTTAAAAAAGATAAAGGTGCATCTTTAATAGACTCTTTACTTGAAGAGGGCAAAATTTTAACAACAACAGAGGATATAACACAGGTTTTTTTCAAACTATTATCAGGATCTATATTCCTTGAAAAATTCAAATCTACTTACACGGGAAGAATTCTGGAGTAAGATTGTTTTCCCGTCATTAGCACCTGATCAGGTGGAAAATCTTAACTGCCCCATCTCCGAGCTGGAAGTGTCAAAAGCAATCCAAGATTTAGCTCTGAATAAAGCCCCAGGTCCATATGCCCTTCCTAACGAATTCTACAAGATAGCAATGGCAATAATTCTGCCACATTTAACCTCACTCTATAATGATATATATATAAAGGGTAATTCTCCCTCCCCTAATTTTGCTGCTTTGTACACTACTCTAATTCTTAAACAAGGAAAGGACCCAAATAAGAAGGAATCATACAGACCTATAGCCTTGTTGAATTCAGACTATAAGATACTTACCACTATCTTGGCTTCAAGGCTCCAAACGTTTCTTCCTAGTATTATACATAAAGACCAGGCGGGCTTCATGTCCAAGCGTAACTCCTCGGCCAAGATTCAGGAGGTGCTTCTTACTATTGATTACTTCAGAACTGGAGAGGAGATGGGGAGGGGAGGGGGATATCCCTGACTTAGCAATCATTGCAATAGACGCCGAAAAGGCTTTTGACTCGGTTCATCATGATCACCTAATATATTCATTACAACAATTTGGTTTTCATGGCAAATTTCTTAATTTTGTTAATAATCTTTACAAGGTGGCCTTTACAAAGATGTTAATCAATGGTTGGACCTCTTCAGACATCTTGCTTAGAAGAGGAACTCGGCAGGGCTGTCCTCTCTCCCCTCTCCTCTTCAATGTCTCTATTGAACCTTTGGCCATGTATGTCAGGCAGCATCTGGAAGGGATTAGGATAGGCATTGAGGAGTTGAAAATAGCATTATATGCTGATGATATCCTTATATATCTATCTAATAGCGCTATATAATTGACCAGTTCGGCTCCTTCACTGGATATAGGGTGAACACCACAAAATCAGAACTTATGTGGATTAAACAAACTAAGGAATCTTTTGTTAAAATACCATTTAAAATAGTATCTGGGGCTCTTAAATATTTAGGGATAATGATATCTCCTAATCCAGACAAGTGGTATAGTCTTAATATTATCCCAGCACTTAATAGAATTAAGGAGAATTTGAAAAACTGGCAGAATTTACCCCTGTCTCTGTCAGGTCGCATAGCATTATATAAAATGGTCTGTCTCCCTAAAATACTATAGGTCTTACAGAATACTCCATTGATTATAAAAGGAAAAGAATTGGCAATATTCAATACTTCTTTGAGAAAATTTCTATGGCAAAACAAAAAACCCAGAATCTTTCTAGCCAAGCTCTCTCTCCCTAGAGAATTTGTGGGGATGGCTCTACCAGATTTAAAGTTGTACAACTATGTCTTCTTAGTGCGCCTAATCATGGACTGGGTCTTTGAGAGAGAGTATGTCACTAACAATAAGTTAGAGAGAAGTGTAATGTACCCTTTTTTTACCTCTAGCGATTATTCATTGTAATTCTGGCTTATTATCCAGGGAGGTGAAAAAGATGAGAACAATTTACAATCCTCTTCAAGCATGGTGGAAAGTATGTAAACTTTTAGATGTAGAGTACAGGGTTTCTAAATTTATGCCACTATCAGGTAACCCTCAATTTCAAGCTGGACTTCAATTATCACCCTTCCAGAGCTGGAATAGGCTAGGTCTAAGTAAGGTCTCTCAATTGCTGGACTTTGAGAGAAAGTGTATCAAAACTTTTGGTACACTAAGAGAGGAATTTAATATCCCCCAAAAAGATTTTTTTGCATACCTACAAGCAAGACACTATGCACTTAGCATAACAAGCATTTATGGTTGGGTCTGGACCTTGGGGATTATAGAGAAATGGCTTGTTTTAGCCAAAATTGGTCTTGTCTCAGTCTTGTCTAGTTATAAAGATCTGAGCTCCATAAAGGGTGCTGTCAACTTGGAAAAGATCTCTACTAAATGGGCCATAGCTTTACCCCAAGATGGAGTAGAGACTAGCCTTATCCAATTCTCAATTTCGAAAAACAAAGCAAGTTAACCTCTCTTCATCATGGAGAGAATCACATATTAAATTATTACTAATGACATTTTTTATGCCGGAGAGGGGTACTCGTTGCGGTAAGTTGAAATTTAATTCTTGCCCTAAGTGTTCCTTTCCTTCGGCCAACCTTGTACATATGTTTTGGGATTGCCCAAAACTGCAGCAATTCTGGTCGAAATTACAATATTGGCTTAATAAATTATTAGGGACTCCCTCCCTGAGATTAAAAGCATCACATATAATATTCCTTTGGAAGGATCCAGAAGACTAGCAGGGTAACACTAAAATTATTAACATGGTCATACTAGCATCCAGATACCTAATTCTTAAAAAATGGAAGGGAGGGTCATCCCCCAGTATTCCAGTAATGTTCTGCCCTAAAAATGTCCACCCGATCAGGGGAAGATTGTTCTCAAGAGTGTAAGGGCAATTGTTAATAAATAAAGGGGGTAAAAGAGGGAACCCAAAAAAAATTTCTTTAACAGGACAGACTAGGTTAATTTAGTAAAATGTGATTTTTTTTTATTTTTTTTTTCAATCTTTGTTTCTTCATTAATTAGATAGAGGTACATCTATGCATTTTGATTATCTGTTTGAAGCGAAAATGTTTTATAGCACCCTGCGTGGTGTGATAGCATGTTCTGGTCTTTTGCTTATGTATCTCTCCATGTGATAATACAAGTTCAACTTAATTTGTTTAACCTGTTGGATACTAAATAAAGAATTTAAAAAAAAAAATTGCATGCTCTATCTGAATCACAAAAGAAAAAAATTGTGTTCAGTGTCCCTTTAACTGCCAAATGCAGAAGACAGTGGTCACTTGCGGCACTCAGTTTTTTTTGTAGCTGGATTTCTTCTTATAAAAGTGAAACACACTAAGATCAGTGCAAATCCATATTTTAGTGTGTTGCACCTTCACAGGTATAAATGAAAATAGCCGAATGCCGCAAGCGATTACCTCCTTCTGCATTTTGCAGTTAACCAAAAGTTCCAAATGTACATCTAGTTAATATATTATAATTTACTATAATTTTTTTTATAAAATATGAGGAAAAAATGGAAAAAAACACACTTTTTCTAACTTTGACCCCCAAAATCTGTTACACTTCTACAACTACCATAAAACACCCATGCTAAATAGTTTCTAAATTTTGTCCTGAGTTTAGAAATACCAAATGTTTACATGTTCTTTGTTTTTTGTTTTTTGCAAGTTATAGGGCAATAAGTACAAGTAGCACTTTGCTATTTCAAAACCATTTTTTTTTTCAAAATCAGCGATAGTTACATTAGAACATTGATATCTGTCATGAATCCCTGAATAACCCTTCACATGTATATATTTTTTAAAAAGAAGACAATCTAAGGTATTCAACTTGGGGAATTTTGATTTTTTTCATGCAACCATTTTACCATCAATCTATGCCAAAGTTTGAAAGAAAAAAAAAAAAGTGATTTTTTTGATAAAATAGCAATTTAAGAATACATTTACTGAGAATGTTAAGGGTTACTGCCAAATAACACCCCAATATGTGTTCAGCAATATCTTCTGAGTACAGTGATACCACCCATATATAGGTGTGTTGGGTTCTCTGGGGGCTAAAAGACTTTATTTTTAGGGGGCGCATTCCAGTTTCCCAACTTTGAAGTTTCACATCGGTCATCATGCACCCATGTCCTATTTGGGTCATTTCTGAAGCCGGCCAATGTAATTTACCCCATCAAACCATATATTTTTGAAAAGTAGACACCCTAGGGTATTTGAAATGCAGGTATTTTAACACTTTCCATGCACTGATTATACCACCAGTCTTTGTCAAACTTTTGGGTAGTCATTATTTTGTGTTATTTTTTTACACACGTTGTACTTTAGGCATGGATTCTTAGTTCCTATTATGTGTTACTGCCAAAAAACACCTCAATATGTGTTCAACAACATCTCCTGAGTACAGTGATACCACCCATGAATAGGTTTGTTGGTTTCTCAGGGGGCTAAAAGGCCTTATTTTTAGGGGCTCATTCCAGTTTTCCAACTTTGAAGTTACACATCTGTCATCATGCACCCATGTCCTATTTGGGTAATTTCTGAAGCCGGCCAATGTAATTTACCCCCATCAAACCATATATTTTTGAAAAGTAGACACCCTAGGGTAGTTGAAATGCAGGTATTTTAACACTTTCCATGCACTAATTATACTACCAGTCTTTGTCAAACTTTTGGGTAGTCATTTTTCTGTGCTATTTTTCACACACACTTTAGGCATGAATTTTTAGTTCCTGTTATGTGTTACTGCAAAAAACACCTCAAATTCCAATTGACAGCATTCAGCGTGTTTAATAAGGTTAAGGCTTCTACACACAACACTTAGCTTTTACACTAAGTGTTGTGTGTGCTGTGCCCTTATATTGGACTTTTAACTTTGCATAACAATAAAGATTTTTCACTTTTAAAAAACTTGGAATTCCTGATGCCTTAACCTTATTAAACACGCTGAATGCTGTCAATTATAATTTGCATTTTGTTGTATGGAGGTTGAGGGGGAACCTTGACAGCCAGAGTGTAAGGCTAAAGCCGATTGGACACGACCGACATGAGGAGAGGAAGTACGCAGCAGTATCTACACGCTACAGAGTGCGCATACGGAGAACACTCATGACATTCACGGTATGAGAATCTTCAAACAGAGAGAGTGAGCAGTTCCGGTATGTGGTGATACGGGCGGTAAGTCATTTATTTTCCTTCTACAATTGTGATCTTATGCTGGATATACTGTTACCATAGAAGGGTTCATTGGAATATACAGGAGAAATTTAGAAGGGTGATAAACACGGCTATTGATTGCTTGATACAACCCTATCTTAAAGACTCTATCTTTGCTGTATAAGTATTAACCTCACCTTGTTAAAAAGTTGCTAAAAAACACCTCAATATGTGTTCAACAACATCTCCTAAGTACAGTGATACCACCCATAAATAGGTTTGTTGGGTTCTCAGGGGGCTAAAAGGCCTTATTTTTAGGGGGTGCATTCCAGTTTTCCAACTTGGAATTTTCACATCTGTCATCATGCACCCATGTCCTATTTGGGTCATTTCTGAAGCCGGACAATGTAATTTACCCCATCAAACCATATATTTTTGACAAGTAGACACAGTAGGGTATTTCAAAAGCTGGTATTTTAACACTTTCCATGCACTAATTCAACCACCAGTCTTTGTCAAACTTTTGGGTAGTCATAATTTTGTGTTATTTTTCACACACGTTATACTTTAGGCATGAATCTTAGTTTCTGTTATGTGTTACTGCCAAAGAACACCCCAATATTTTTTCAGGAAGATCTCCTGAATACAGTGATACCACCTATGCATAGGTTTGTTGGGTTGGTTGGGGTTTGCAATGCCAAACTTCTGACATGTGTTTGTGATTTGTTCAAATTTAACATTTCTTTTACTATTTTCTTTTTGGGGGCTTTTTTTACATACCCCAATTTATTTGCTTGCCATGAACGTGTATATATTTCAGAAGTTGAGACCCCAAGGTATTGTATATGGGGTGTTTTGATGCCTTTAATGCAACTGTTTTAGCCAAAAAATTGAAGAAAATGTGTGGTGGTATTTTTTCATTTTTACACACACATTGCCTTTTGGATATGATTTAGGAGAGCTTGTTGTAAGTTATTGCAAAAAAACACTCCAGGTTGTTTTCTGCAAGACCCCCTGAGTATACCTATGTCCCCATGCATAGGTTTGCCAGGATTTTGGGAAGTTTCTGTTACAATATTTTGACTTGTAAATTTAGTTAAAAGTGAGAGTATTTCTTCTGATAGGCCTATCTTTAGTTTGGGGCCTATCACATACCCCATTTTTATTTATTGCCATGAAAGTGTATATTTTTGAAATGTTGACACCCCAAGCTATTGTATATGGAGTGCTTTGATGCAATTGTTTTAGCCAAAAAAAAATTGGAGAAAGTGTATGGTGGTCATTTTTCAATTTTAATTTTTACAGACGCATTGCTTTTTGACTATGATTTAGGAGAGACTGTTGTAAGTAATTGCAAAAAAACACTCCAGGTTGTTTTCTGCAAGGAACCCTGAGTACACCTATGACTCCCATGCATAGGTTTGACACGGGCTTTGGTTAAAAAAAACAGCCCCAATTTTAGAACATTTTTTAGAGCATATACACCTTTACCCCATACCTGGTGTGCCTGGAAGGAATATACTGCTTGAATCCCAGCCTTCCCTTATACTTCATCAGGGATTCATCAACAGTTATATTCCTTCCAGGTGCATAAGCCTCTGCAAACCTGGCAGAAAAGTGGGTAATTAGGGGGCGGATTTTATACAGCCTCTCAAACTGGGGATGCTCCCTAGGGGGGGGGGCACAGGCTGTTGTCACTGAAGTGCATGAAATGTAGAATCATTTCATACCTCTTCCTCGACATACTCTGGGAGAAAATGGGGGTAGAGCAGATGGGGCTACTGCTCCAGTAGGAGTAGATGGAGGGTTTCTTTATGATGCCCATCAGCATAGTCAATGACCAGAATTTTTTAAATTCTGGCACTTTGATGGGGGCCAATTGCTGCTTTGCCAAATATGTTTCAGGCTTTGCAGCACGGAACTGATGCAAATATAAATTAGTTTGGGCGACAATGTTCCCCAATACATCATCGCCCAGAAACACCTCCAGAAACTGTTGTGGGCTAAATCGTGCAACATCTATATTGATGCCAGGATTTGCTGGCCTCTGGAGATGAGGCGTTACCCACTCTTCAGCGGCAATGGCAGCAACATGCCTCCTTCCTATCAGTTGAGACTGCATCTAATGATGTATCTGAGCATATGGCAGGGTCAAAATTGGGGTCTGAGTCAGACATAGAGGCATCTGACTCTGATGCAAGGATTGCATACGCCTCCTCAGACTATATGTTTTCTGTGACATTATTGTATCTGTCACAGTTTTTTTTTTTTACATAATGTAAATTTAAATTAACTTAATTAAATGGCTCTGAAAAGAGCCTTTGGGTCTCTTAAAAAAATACAACAAAAAAATGAACCCCTAAAAAATACACAGCAAAAAAGTGCAGCTATGCTACTGCCAGTTATTTATAGTGATCACTGGCAAGCTAGGGGTTAATGGCTCTGAAAATTAAATTAGCTAAATGGCTCTGAAAAGAGCCTTTAGGCCTCTCAAAAAATTACAACAAAAAAATTAACCCCTAAAAAAAAATGCACAGACAGCAAAAAACTGCAGCTATGCTACTGCCAGTGATTTATAGTGATCACTGGCAAACCAGGGGTTAATGGCTCTGAAAAGAGCCTTTTGGGTCTCTCAATTTTTAACAAATAAATTAAATAAATCTCTCTCTCCTAAACACAGATCTCTCTCTCTCTCTCCAACAAAAACGCAAGTGAGGAGAGGGAAGGAGATCCACACTGATCAGAGTCAATATTTATAAATATTGACATGATCAGACAAATGGGATATTTTTTTTTGTGTGGAAGGTTCAGATTGGATGACGCTAGCTTGCCCCTATGATGAGGCAGGCTAGGGACACCCCCAGAGGACCCATGATGCACTGGGCATCGCCATCTTTGAAGCCTCATAGGGGTGGGGGAGGGGGGCTATATGGGGCTTTTATTTTATATAATAAAAACGTTTTTTAAATTTGTTTTATACCTAACTAAGTGCCTTGACCCACAGAGGCACTTAGCACACAAGTAGAGCATCGGAAGCCTGTCCGATCGCTTCCGATGCTCTGTTAGACTGCCGGTCTCCACGTGGAGCGAAACCGGAAGTGATCACTCGTGGGGGAGTGATTAATCCGGTTTCGGCAGTTGGGAACAGTATTGCAAGATGTCTCGACATCGAGGCATCACTGGAATACTGTTAGAGTGGCTGGAAGCGATCTCAATCGCTTCCAGCGCTCAGTTTAGCCGACGACGTACAGGGTACGTCCTTGATTGTTAACAGCCTTTTTTTGCAGGATGTACCCTATACATCGTCAGCTGTTAAGGGGTTAATTTACTTTTTCAAATGATATTATAGGAAGTAGCAATAAGTATAAAAAAAATTCTACTTGATTTTGTTTTTAGTTTTTTTTACAAGCTTAACATTGTGGCAATTGGGTTTATTTTATCAACATTGCTTGTTATACAATACATAAATATACAGGTGTTTTACTTCTTATAAAGTGACAGAGCCACTACATGCAATCAAATATGACTACTGACTTTCAGTAATGACAAATAAATATACTTACATTGCTTGAACCCTTGCCTTAACCATATAGTGAAAATTCTTTCTCTTGTTAAGTGTATCCAGTCCACGGATCATCCATTACTTGTGGGATATTCTCCTTCCCAACAGGAAGTTGCAAGAGGATCACCCACAGCAGAGCTGCTATATAGCTCCTCCCCTCACTGCCATACCCAGTCATTCTCTTGCAACTCTCAACTAAGATGGAGGTCGTAAGAGGACTGTGGTGTTTTATACTTAGTTTATTTCTTCAATCAAAAGTTTTTTATTTTTAAATGGTACCGGAGTGTACTGTTTATCTCAGGCAGTATTTAGAAGAAGAATCTGCCTGCGTTTTCTATGATCTTAGCAGAAGTAACTAAGATCCTTTGCTGTTCTCACATATTCTGAGGAGTGAGGTAACTTCAGAGGGGGAATAGCGTGCAGGTTTTCCTGTAATAAGGTATGTGCAGTTAAAATATTTTTCTAGGGATGGAATTTGCTAGAAAATGCTGCTGATACCGAAGTAATGTAAGTAAAGCCTTAAATGCAGTGATAGCGACTGGTATCAGGCTTATTAATAGAGATACATACTCTTATAAAAGTGTATTTTAAAACGTTTGCTGGCATGTTTAATCGTTTTTTACATATGTTTGGTGATAAAACTTATTGGGGCCTAGTTTTTTCCACATGGCTGGCTTGAATTTTGCCTAGAAACAGTTCCCTGAGGCTTCCCACTGTTGAAATATGAGTGGGAGGGGCCTATTTTGGTGTTTTTTTGCACTGCAAAAATTACAGACACAGACATCCAGCTTCTTCCTGCATGATCTAGGACTTCTCTGAAGGGCTCAAAAGGCTTCAAAAGTCATATTGAGGGAGGAAAAAAGCCACAGTAGAGCTGTGGCAGTTGTTGTGACTGTTTAAAAAACGTTTTTGTCATTTGTTATTCCGTTTTTGGTATTAAGGGGTTAATCATCCATTTGCAAGTGGGTGCAATGCTCTGCTAACTTATTACATACACTGTAAAAATTTCGTTAGTGTAACTGCATTTTTTCACTGTTATTTCAAAATTTGGGAAAATTTGTGTTTCTTAAAGGCGCAGTAACGTTTATTTATTTTGCTTGTAAACTTGTTTTAAAGTGTTTTCCAAGCTTGCTAGTCTCATTGCTAGTCTGTTTAAACATGTCTGACACAGAGGAGCCCCATAGGAGAATGTGTACTAAATGTATTGATTTCACCTTAAACAGTAAAGATCAGTCTTTATCTATAAAAGAATTATCACCAGAGGGTTCTGTCGAGGGGGAAGTTATGCCGACTAACTCTCCCCACGTGTCAGACCCTTCGCCTCCCGCTCAGGGGACGCACGCTAATATGGCGCCAATTACATCAGGGACGCCCATAGCGATTACCTTGCAGGACATGGCTGCAATCATGAATAATACCCTGTCAGAGGTATTATCTAGATTCCCTGAATTAAGAGGCAAGCGCGATAGCTCTGGGGTTAGGAGAGATACAGAGCGCGCAAATGCTGTTAGAGCCATGTCTGATACTGCGTCACAGTATGCAGAACATGAGGACGGAGAGCTTCAGTCTGTGGGTGACATCTCTGACTCGGGGAAACCTGATTCAGAGATTTCTAATTTTAAATTTAAGCTTGAGAACCTCCGTGTATTGCTTGGGGAGGTATTAGCTGCTCTGAATGACTGTAACACAGTTGCAATTCCAGAGAAATTGTGTAGGCTGGATAGATACTATGCGGTGCCGGTGTGTACTGACGTTTTTCCTATACCTAAAAGGCTTACAGAAATTATTATTAAGGAGTGGGATAGACCCGGTGTGCCCTTTTCCCCACCTCCTATATTTAGAAAAATGTTTCCAATAGACGCCACTACACGGGACTTATGGCAGACGGTCCCTAAGGTGGAGGGAGCAGTTTCTACTTTAGCAAAGCGTACCACTATCCCGGTTGAGGACAGTTGTGCTTTTTCAGATCCAATGGATAAAAAATTGGAGGGTTACCTTAAGAAAATGTTTATTCAACAAGGTTTTATTTTACAGCCCCTTGCATGCATTGCGCCTGTCACTGCTGCGGCGGCATTCTGGTTTGAGGCCCTGGAAGAGGCCATCCAGACAGCTCCATTGAATGAAATTATTGACAGGCTTAGAACGCTTAAGCTAGCTAACTCATTTGTTTCTGATGCCATTGTTCATTTGACTAAACTAACGGCTAAGAATTCTGGATTCGCCATCCAGGCGCGTAGGGCGCTATGGCTTAAATCCTGGTCAGCTGATGTGACTTCAAAGTCTAAATTACTCAACATTCCTTTCAAGGGGCAGACCTTATTCGGTACTGGCTTGAAGGAAATTATTGCTGACATTACTGGAGGCAAGGGTCATACCCTTCCTCAGGACAGGGCCAAATCAAAGGCCAAACAGTCTAATTTTCGTGCCTTTCGAAATTTCAAGGCAGGAGCAGCATCAACTTCCTCCGCTTCAAAACAAGAGGGAACTGTTGCTCATTCCAGACAGGCCTGGAAACCTAACCAGTCCTGGAACAAGGGCAAGCAGGCCAGAAAGCCTGCTGCTGCCCCCAAGACAGCATGAAGGAACGGCCCCCTATCCGGAAACGGATCTAGTGGGGGGCAGACTTTCTCTCTTCGCCCAGGCGTGGGCAAGAGATGTTCAGGATCCCTGGGCGTTGGAGATCATATCTCAGGGATATCTTCTGGACTTCAAAGCTTCTCCTCCACAAGGGAGATTTCATCTTTCAAGGTTATCAGCAAACCAGATAAAGAAAGAGGCATTCCTAAGCTGTGTGCAAGACCTCCTAGTAATGGGAGTGATCCATCCAGTTCCGCGGACGGAACAAGGACAGGGATTTTATTCAAATCTGTTTGTGGTTCCCAAGAAAGAGGGAACCTTCAGACCAATCTTGGATCTAAAGATCTTAAACAAATTCCTCAGAGTTCCATCATTCAAAATGGAAACTATTCGGACCATCCTACCTATGATCCAAGAGGGTCAGTACATGACCACAGTGGACTTAAAGGATGCCTACCTTCACATACCGATTCACAAAGATCATAATCGGTTCCTAAGGTTTGCCTTTCTAGACAGGCATTACCAATTTGTAGCTCTTCCCTTCGGGTTGGCCACTGCCCCGAGAATTTTACAAAGGTTCTGGGCTCACTTCTGGCGGTTCTAAGACCGCGAGGCATAGCGGTGGCTCCGTATCTAGACGACATCCTGATACAGGCGTCAAGCTTTCAAATTGCCAAGTCTCATACAGAGATAGTTCTGGCATTTCTGAGGTCGCATGGGTGGAAAGTGAACG
This sequence comes from Bombina bombina, assembly GCF_027579735.1. Taxonomy (NCBI): domain Eukaryota; kingdom Metazoa; phylum Chordata; class Amphibia; order Anura; family Bombinatoridae; genus Bombina; species Bombina bombina. The sequence goes on along the minus strand of NC_069501.1, from coordinate 559,431,717 downwards.
TGGAAAAGAGTTCTCTATCACCACTCACAAGAGGCTCCTTCCTAGGGACTCTTATAGATTCTGTAGAGATGAAAATTTACCTGACGGAGTCCAGGTTATCAAAACTTCTAAATGCTTGCCGTGTCCTTCATTCCATTCCACGCCCGTCAGTGGCTCAGTGCATGGAAGTAATCGGCTTAATGGTAGCGGCAATGGACATAGTGCCATTTGCGCTCCTGCATCTCAGACCGCTGCAATTATGCATGCTAAGTCAGTGGAATGGGGATTACTCAGATTTGTCCCCTCTACTAAATCTGGATCAAGAGACCAGAGATTCCCTTTTCTGGTGGCTTTCTCGGGTCCATCTGTCCAAGGGTATGACCTTTCGCAGGCCAGATTGGACGATTGTAACAACAGATGCCAGCCTTCTAGGTTGGGGCGCAGTCTGGAACTCCCTGATGGCTCAGGGATCGTGGACTCAGGAGGAGAAACTCCTCCCAATAAATATTCTGGAGTTAAGAGCAATATTCAATGCTCTTCTAGCTTGGCCTCAGTTAGCAACACTGAGGTTCATCAGATTTCAGTCGGACAACATCACGACTGTGGCTTACATCAACCATCAAGGGGGAACCAGGAGTTCCCTAGCGATGTTAGAAGTCTCAAAGATAATTCGCTGGGCAGAGTCTCACTCTTGCCACCTGTCAGCGATCCACATCCCAGGCGTAGAGAACTGGGAGGCGGATTTTCTAAGTCGTCAGACTTTTCATCCGGGGGAGTGGGAACTCCATCCGGAGGTGTTTGCTCAACTGGTCCATCATTGGGGCAAACCAGAACTGGATCTCATGGCGTCTCGCCAGAACGCCAAGCTTCCTTGTTACGGATCCAGGTCCAGGGACCCGGGAGCAACGCTGATAGATGCTCTAGCAGCTCCTTGGTTCTTCAACCTGGCCTATGTGTTTCCACCGTTTCCTCTGCTCCCTCGACTGATTGCCAAAATCAAACAGCAGAGAGCATCAGTGATTCTGATAGCGCCTGCGTGGCCACGCAGGACTTGGTATGCAGACCTAGTGGACATGTCATCTCTTCCACCATGGACTCTGCCTCTGAGGCAGGACCTTCTAATACAAGGTCCTTTCAATCATCCAAATCTAATTTCTCTGAGACTGACTGCATGGAGATTGAACGCTTGATTCTATCAAGGCGTGGCTTCTCCGAGTCAGTCATTGATACCTTAATACAGGCTCGGAAGCCTGTCACCAGGAAAATCTACCATAAGATATGGCGTAAATATCTTTATTGGTGTGAATCCAAGAGTTACTCATGGAGTAAGGTTAGGATTCCTAGCATATTGTCCTTTCTCCAAGAGGGTTTGGACAAAGGCTTATCAGCTAGTTCTTTAAAAGGACAGATCTCTGCTCTGTCTATTCTTTTGCACAAGCGTCTGGCAGAAGTTCCAGACGTCCAGGCATTTTGTCAGGCTTTGGTTAGGATTAAGCCTGTGTTTAAAACTGTTGCTCCCCCTTGGAGCTTAAACTTGGTTCTTAAAGTTCTTCAGGGAGTTCCGTTTGAACCCCTTCATTCCATTAATATTAAACTTTTATCTTGGAAAGTTCTGTTTTTGATGGCTATTTCCTCGGTTCGAAGAGTCTCTGAGTTATCTGCCTTACATTGTGATTCTCCTTATCTGATTTTTCATTCAGACAAGGTAGTTCTGCATACCAAAGCTGGGTTTTTACCTAAGGTGGTTTCTAACAGGAATATCAATCAAGAGATTGTTGTTCCATCATTGTGTCCTAATCCTTCTTCAAAGAAGGAACGTCTTTTGCATAATCTGGACGTAGTCCGTGCCTTGAAGTTTTACTTACAGGCTACTAAAGATTTTCGTCAAACATCTGCCCTGTTTGTCGTTTACTCTGGACAGAGGAGAGGTCAAAAAGCTTTGACAACCTCTCTCTCCTTTTGGCTTCGGAGCATAATACGCTTAGCCTATGAGACTGCTGGACAGCAGCCCCCTGAAAGGATTACAGCTCATTCTACTAGAGCTGTGGCTTCCACCTGGGCCTTTAAAAATGAGGCCTCTGTTGAACAGATTTGCAAGGCTGCGACTTGGTCTTCGCTTCACACCTTTTCAAAATTTTACAAATTTGACACTTTTGCTTCTTCTGAGGCTGTTTTTGGGAGAAAGGTTCTAAAGGCAGTGGTTCCTTCCGTTTAAGTTCCTGCCTTGTCCCTCCCATCATCCGTGTACTTTAGCTTTGGTATTGGTATCCCACAAGTAATGGATGATCCGTGGACTGGATACACTTAACAAGAGAAAACATAATTTATGCTTACCTGATAAATGTATTTCTCTTGTAGTGTATCCAGTCCACGGCCCACCCTGTCCTTTTAAGGCAGGTTTAAATTTTAATGAAACTACAGTCACCACTGCACCCTATGGTTTCTCCTTTCTCGTCTTGTTTCGGTCGAATGACTGGATATGGCAGTGAGGGGAGGAGCTATATAGCAGCTCTGCTGTGGGTGATCCTCTTGCAACTTCCTGTTGGGAAGGAGAATATCCCACAAGTAATGGATGATCCGTGGACTGGATACACTACAAGAGAAATAAATTTATCAGGTAAGCATAAATTATGTTTTTTCATAGAGTGACCTGGAGAAGAGTCTCTAAATAATGTGTCAAATTATATCATAGAGTTGACAGTTAATGGTGTGGAGATGAAGAAGCAACTGTGTTTGTCCAGTACAGTTACTGCAATGGTAATACTGTATGACATCAGTTGTAGTGCAATGACATAAATATGTACAGAACAACACAGGGCAGTACCATAGGGAAGGCAGTATGTGTAATGAGGTTACTGTGTATAGACTCAGTATAAGAAAGGAGAGGTTAGTGCATGTAGAAGAGTGTCAGTACAGGAATAGCAGTGAGGGAGCTGTGTGCTTCACATGAACTATACAGAAGACGGCTGTTGAGGCTGCTAGTGCAGTGACAGAGCTGGTGTAGCAGAGCAGCCACATGTTTTACATATTATTATCCCCTGGGGGTAGGTGTGTAAACTAAAGCATCAGGTACCTCCCTCCACATCTGGATACAATCCCTCCCCCACCAGATGTAGGGCCCAGACTCTGCAGTTAACCCCTTCACTGACACACGCTTAGTGTATCGGTATTTCTTTTGTGTTAGCATTTTGTACTTTATTTATATTACTAGTGGTAAATCCTGTGTACATGGGCCAAAATGTTTAATGAAATGAATATACCTATCCTTCTATCCCTATCCCTCTGTCCATCTATCCCTCTGTCCATCTATCCATCTATCCCTCTGTCCATCTATCCCTCTGTCCCTCTATCCCTCTGTCCATCTATCCCTTTGTCCATCTATCCCTCTGTCCATCTATCCCTCTGTCCATCTATCCCTCTGTCCATCTATCCCTCAGTCCATCTATCCCTCTGTCCATCTATCCCTCTGTCCATGTATCCCTCTGTCCATCTATCCCTCTGTCCATCTATCCCTCTGTCCATCTATCCCTCAGTCCATCTATCCCTCTGTCCATCTATCCCTCAGTCCATCTATCCCTCTGTCTATCTATCCCTCTGTCCATCTATCCCTCAGTCCATGTATCCCTCTGTCCATGTATCCCTCTGTCCATCTATCCCTCTGTCCATCTATCCCTCTGTCCCTATCCCTCTGTCCATCTATCCCTCTGTCCATCTATCCCTCAGTCCATCTATCCCTCTGTCTATCTATCCCTCTGTCCATCTATCCCTCTGTCCATCTATCCCTCTGTCCATCTATCCCTCTGTCCATCTATCCCTCTGTCCATATTCCTCTGTCCCCCTATCTCTCTATCTCTGTCCCTTTATCCCTCTGTCCCTATACTTCTATCCCTATCTCTCTATCCATGTCCCTAATGCCTCTGTCCCTCCCCCTATCTTTCTGTCCCTATCCCACTGTCCCTGATCCCCCCTCAAACAGCTCTCTAACCCCTCTCTAACTATTGCTGCCATCTTAAGTACTGGCAGCTGTCTGCCAGTACCTATAACCCCCTTTTTTATTCTTTTTTAATTTTTTATTTCTGTAGTGTAGTGGTCCCACCCCCTCACGCGATCACCATTTAGTCCCGTACCCCAAACCCCTTTTCTGTAGTGTAGCTGCCACACAGTGTCACCATCTGTAACGATCAAGAATCTGCCCTCATATTGAGATGGAGCACCGATCGCGCTCCGGCTCCATATGCGGCAGATACCTGCAGCTTCAGGAGCTCCAGCTCTTGGCTGTAACATAACAGCTGAGTGCTGGAACTTCCTGAAGCTGTCTCGCGCTGCAGACTGCGCACAACTGACAACAGCGACGGACGTGTTACAAATGCGATTATAGAATTGATGATATAAAGTCATTGTTTTTTTCCATATTGCATCTACTAGAGTTAGTGCAATGGTTTGTAAATGGACATTAAATCCACATTTTTATGATACAATTTAACCCTTTGGCTGCTAAGCCATTTCCCACCTGTGTGCTAAGCTGGTTTTGAGCTTTTTGTTGCAGTTCAATGTGAAAAAAGTGTATTTTTTTAATCCTGACTCAATTAATAATAGTATGTAATTTTATTTTTCTAAGCTCTACCATCAAAACCTGAGTGGATACATATTTGTAGTAGGTAACCTGTCTGAAATAAGCAGAAATTAAGATAATTTCACAGTTTTTCCCATTGTTTTATTGCAGACATGTCAATTTGATAAATTATCAAAAACAGCATCTTAGAATTTACTGTACTGTTTTCAGCAATTAAACAGTTCTAGCCACATGAGAAATTAAAATGGAGTACACAAAGCACACACTTTCAGAAAGTACAGCCCTTGGGGCATCAAATGAAGGGGTTACAAGGTTACAAGTACCGTATTATTCCGAGTATAGGCTGCTCCTGATTATAAGCCGCACCCTTAAAGTTTGATGCCATTGTAAATTTAAATTTAAATTTTTACTTAACATAAATATACACATTACTGCCTCCTATTAACCCACTCCTTCCCTCACACAGTGCCCACAATCCTGTCACGCTGCCACCTGTGTCAAAGCCGATACCAGTAACTCACAGCAGCTCCTGCTCTCATCTTAAGCCCCTCCCATCCTGAGCACATTGATGTGGGCCGCGGTGTTGCTGGAGGATATATTGTGCCGGACATCTGCTTCTGTGGCACTGTGCAGTGGCCAATTACAAATACAATTTTGAGCAGGGGATTGTCCCTAGTGCCCATCCTGTATGGGAGTGTTGTGTGCAGGAACATTGGTTGTCGACTGTAGCCGGCAGAATCTCCAGGAAGCTCAGTGTGTGTGCCAAAAATCCTCCCTGTAACGAGAACCGCGCTCCCGACCAACCCCACCCCCAACCCGGATCACTCATGGCAACATCTCGAGTATAGGCCGCCTATACTCGGAACAATACGGTATTTCTAGCATGAATTTGGGGTGCTCAGCAATTAATGGAATAAGTTGCATTGCTTAAAAACAATAATACTACTAAGCAAAGAGTCATATTCCACTTATTATTACATTGTCTATTTTTGTGCTAGCAATACATGTGGCCCCTTATTTGATGCACCAAGGGGTGTACTTTCTAAAAATGTGTACTTTATTTAATGTATCTTAACTTCCCAGGTTTCTACAGCTTTCTGATTGGAGACCCAACCCATAAAAGTTGAAAGGCTATTTTTTTAGACGATTTCAAGACTGCCATGTCTGCAATTAAACAGTTCTAGCCACTTGGAAAATGAAAATATGGTACACAAAGCACACATTTGTAGAAAGTACACCCTTTGGCGCTTGTATCTCTAGCACATAATTGAGGTGCGCAACAATTAATGCAATATCGTGCTTTAGAGCCATATTCCACTTATTATTACATTGTCTATTTTTGTGCTAGCAATACACGTGGCCCCTCATGTAATGCGGCTTGGTGTGTACTTTCTAGAAATATTTAGTTTATATACCATATGCATCATCAGTGAAGGAATCTGAGTCTGAGTTCATAGAGAACTCAGCTGCTGCACTGAGACGCTTAGCCAGAATTCTCTTTACAAAATAAATAGATATTTTTAAAGGAATTATGTCGCTAGAAAATATATAATTTTTATTGCAAAAAATAGGCTTCTTTTGCAGTAAAAATACAGGAGTTTTGAAAGATGGAGAGAGCTGCGTAAAGAGGGTGTTTTACTCATCTTCCATGCACGCTAAAAGACAGATTATAAAAATACTAGTCCTAAAGCCCGTTCACACGGGCCATTTTTTGCAGGGTACAGTGCTCCCACCCCTTGCGCTCTCTCCCTCCCCCTCTCTTTTGCGCTCTCTCTCCCCCTCTCTTTTGCGCTTTCTCTCCCCCTCTCTTTTGAGCTCTCTCTCTCCCCCTCTCTTTTGCGCTCTCTCTCCCCCCTCTTTTGCGCTCTCTTTCTCCCCCCATCTTTTGCGCTCTCTCTCTCCCCCTCTCTTTTGCGCTCTCTCTCCCCCTCTCTTTTGCGCTTTCTTTCCCCCTCTCTTTTGAGCTCTCTCTCTCCACCTCTCTTTTGAGCTCTCTCTCTCCCTTCTCTTTTGAGCTCTTTCTCCCCCTCTCTTTTGAGCTCTCTCTCCCCCTCTCTTTTGAGCTCTCTCTCTCCCCCTCTCTTTTGAGCTCTCTCTCTCCCCCTCTCTTTTGCGCTCTCTCTCCCCCTTTTTTGTGCTCTCTCTCCCCCCTCTTTTGTGCTCTCTCTCTCCCCCCTCTTTTGCGCTCTCTCTCTCCCCCTCTCTTTTGCGCTCTCTCTCCAGCTCTCTTTTGTGCTCTCTCTCTCCCCCTCTCTTTTGCGCTCTCTCTCCCCCCTCTCTTTTGCGCTCTCTCTCTCCCCTCTCTCTCTCTCTCTCTCTCTCTCTCTCCCCTCTCTCTCTCCCCTCTCTCTCCCTCCCCCCTCTCTCTCTCCCTCCCCCTATCTCTCTCTCCCTCCCCCTATCTCTCTCCCTCCCCCCTCTCTCCCTCCCCCCTCTCTCCCTCCCCCCTCTCTCCCTCCCCCTCTCTCTCTCCCTCCCCCCCTCTCTCTCCCTCCCCCTCTCTCCCTCCCCCCTCTCTCCCTCCCCCCTCTCTCCCTCCCCCTCTCTCTCCCTCACCCTCTCTCTCCCCCCATCTCTCCCCCCTCTCTTTCTCTCTCCCCCCTCTCTCTCCCATCTCTCTCTCTCCCCCCCTCTCTCTCTCTCTCCCCTCTCTCTCTCTCTCCCCCCCCCTCTCTCTCTCTCTCCCCCAGTCTCTCTCCCCCCTCTCTCTCCCCTCTCTCTCTCCCTCCCCCTCTCTCTCTCCCTCCCCCTCTCTCCTCTCTCTCTGCCTCCCCCTCTCTCTCTCCCTCCCCCTCTCTCTCCCTCCCCCCTCTCTCTCCCCCTCCCCACCCTCTCTCTCTCCCCCCTCTCTCCCTCCCCCCCTCTCTCTCCCTCCCCCCCCCCTCTCCCCCCCTCTCTCTCCCTCCCCCCCTCTCTCTCTCCCTCCCCCCTCTCTCTCCCTCCCCCCTCTCTCCCTCCCCCCCCTCTCTCTCTCTCCCTCCCCCCTGTCTCTCCCTCCCCCCTGTCTCTCCCTCCCCCTCTCTCTCTCCCTCCCCCCTCTCTCTCTCCCTCCCCCCTCTCTCTCTCCCTCCCCCCTCTCTCTCTCCCTCCCCCCTCTCTCTCCCTCCCCCCTCTCTCTCCCTCCCCCTCTCTCTCTCCCTCCCCCCTCTCTCTCCCTCCCCCCTCTCTCTCCCTCCCCCCTCTCTCCCTCCCCCCTCTCTCTCTCTCTCTCTCTCTCCCTCCCCCCTGTCTCTCCCTCCCCCCTGTCTCTCCCTCCCCCCTCTCTCTCTCCCTCCCCCCTCTCTCTCTCCCTCCCCCCTCTCTCTCCCTCCCCCCTCTCTCTCCCTCCCCCTCTCTCTCTCCCTCCCCCCTCTCTCTCCCTCCCCCCTCTCTCTCCCTCCCCCTCTCTCTCCCTCCCCCCTCTCTCTCCCTCCCCCTCTCTCTCTCCCCCCCTCTCTCTCTCCCTCCCCCTCTCTCTCTCTCCCTCCCCCCTCTCTCTCTCTCCCCCCTCTCTCTCCCTCCCCTCTCTCTCTCCCTCCCCTCTCTCTCTCCCTCCCCTCTCTCTCTCCCTCCCCTCTCTCTCTCCCTCCCCCCCTCTCTCCCTCCCCCCCTCTCTCTCCCTCCCCCCCTCTCTCTCTCCCTCCCTCCCCCCTCTCTCTCTCCCCCCCTCTTTCTCTCCCCCCCTTTCTCTCTCCCCCTTTCTCTCCCCCTCCCTTTCTCTCCCCCCCTCTTTCTCTCCCCCCCCCTCTTTTTCTCCCCCCCTCTTTCTCCCCCCCCTTTCTCTCCCCCCTCTTTCTCTCCCCCCGCCCTCTTTCTCTCCCCCGCCCTCTTTCTCTCCCCCCCTCTTTCTCTCCCTCCCCCCTCATTCACTCCCTCCCCCCTCTTTTTCTCCCCCCCTTTTTCTCCCTCCCCCCCACTTTCTCTCCCCCCCTCTTTCTCTCCCCCCCCTCAATCTTTCTCTCCCCCCTCTCTCTCCCTCTCCCCCCTCTCTCTCTCTCTCTCTCTCTCTCTCTCCTCCCCTCTCTCTCCCCCCTCTCTCTCCTCCCACCTCTCTCTCTCCCCCCCCCTCTCTCTCCCCCCTTTTTCTCTCTCCCCTCTCTCTCTCCCTCCCTCCCTCTCTTTTGATCTCTCTCTCCCCTTTCTTTTGCTCTCCCTCCCCCTCTCTTGTGCTCTCTTTATCTCCCCTCTTGATCTCTCTCCCCTCTTGAGCTCTCTCTCACCTTTCTTATCTTTTCCCTACCACCTCTCTCCCCTCTTTTGAGCTGTTTTGAGCTCTCAGTCTACACGGACTTTCACGGGCCGCCTGGCCCCGCCCATTCACGCTCGGCCATGCCCCCTTAAGTCCATTCGCGCTAGGCCCCGCCCCTTCACGTTTGGCCACGCCCATGCTCAACCACGCCCACTTCTGCTCGCACTGCAGAGACTTAGGGATTGTAAGGCCAGGTGTGTTTGTCCTCGTGCTGGCTCTACTGCGCCAGTAGTCGGACAAACACACTTGGCCTTTTATAGTATAGGATTATTTTGTGTTTTTTGTAAATAGCATTCCTCTACCATTTATTAATTTGTAACCACATTATCCAAGTGATCATGGGATTACAAATATAATATTGGTCCATATTGTAAAAGCCAATGCGACATTTCTCAGCTAGGTGATCACTGCAGTAACACTTGTTACCACGATTATCATTTAATATAAAATTTGTTTTGGGGGTCTCTAGGCAATTTTGATCTTTATTTATGTACTATAGAGATCCTTTTAAAAAAAACTTTTTAAATAATTTATTCTACACCCCAAAGACCTTACCTTTCCAATGGTAGGTCTTGGGGGTCTGTAGCAGATTGCATACAGGCATCTAAGCAGCATGCCCCCATCTCCCTATAAATGACAATTGTCAGTTTTAAATAAAGTTGCGCGATGACGTCACCGCGAGGGGAGGGAGTATCCAGGCCAGATCACCGGGGTAGGAGTGGATGGGGGTCCTAAGACCTCCATCAAGGTGGGGAGTGCTAGTGACGGCTCTGAGCCGTCGTTAGCACCTGAGTGGGAAAATTTACTACGGCTTAGAGCCGTCATTAGCACTGAAAGGGGGTGTACTTATTTCTCTTAATATCCTTTGTCGAAAAGCATACCTAGGAAGCCTCAAGAGCGTACATGTGTCTGGAGCACTAGATTGCAGCAGTGTTTGATGTAGTGATCCAGATCAATGTTTCTCAACTCCAGTCCTCAGGACCGTTAACAGGCCAGATAATCATTTTTTAACTAGAGCACAGGTGAAATAATCAGCTGATCAGTAACCATAGTTACTAATCTGCTCTCACCCGGCCTGTACTGAAGTTGAGATACACTGATCTAGATACTTGCATGCTGCCTACCTAGGTATGCTCTTCTACAAATATCATGAAAAAGAAGTAAAAAGTAAATTTGATAACAAATACATTAGAACCTTTTTTTATGCTCTGCTTGAATCATGGAGAAAATATTTGGTTTCATTCTTTTTTAAACACAGAAAGGTCAGTTTCTACTTACAGATAATAATTGTGGTACAGAGTATCTGTATATACACATTTATTCAACAGACTGTGAGAGAGCAGGGAAATCACAGCACATAACGTCAGCTATATAGAGCAATGGTTGTAAAGTATAAAGAGAATGATAATATTATAATATGATGATTGAAGGCCTCAAATGTGGAGGTTTCAATATAATTACTGCCTCTAAACAGAGAATCTGCCTAAAATGAACAGCTTAAAGGGACAGTCTACTTGAAAATGTTAATTGTTGAAAAAGATAAATAATCCCTTTTTTACCCATTCACCAGTTTTGCGCAGCCAACATGGTTATATTAATATATATTTTTTTTACCTCTGTGATTACCTTGTATCTAAACCTCTGTAGACTGCCCCATATCGCAGTTCTTTTGACAGACTTGAATTTTAGCCAATCAGTGCTGACTCATAAGTAACTCCAGGGGAGTGAGCACAATGTTATATGACACACATGAGCTAGTACTGTCTAGCTGGGAAAAACTGTTATAATGCACTTAGATAAGATGCGACCTTCAACGGCTTAGAAATAATTTATGAACCTACCTAGAATACCAACAGAACAAAACCAATTTGCTGATAAAAGTGAATTGGAAAGTTATTTAAAATTGCACGCCCTATCTGAATCACGAAAGTTTAATTTGGGCGTAAAAAGAGCAAAAAGAGGATGAGATTAAAAAGAGCACTTAGAAAAGAACTGTCCTCCTAAATCCAGGAAAGTTTGTAGCTATTAAAAAAGCAGCTGTGTGTGAGGACAAAAATGGTTCCAATCATTAGTCATTTTATTTATATATATATACACGTTAATAATTAGTCTCTGAATTGCAAAATATCCGCAAATAAAATGCATACACACGCTTAAAACTCTCATTTTGGAAACATTTAAATTTATTTTGCACAACCCTTGATAACCCTCTTTAGTACTGCAAATATGATCTCCTTTGCTGTAGCCAATTAAGCACAAATATAACTGAGCTCCTGTTCATATCCAATGAATCAATGCACAACATGTAGGAAGGTCAGGATTCTGCATTCCACTGAATTCACTCCAGCCATTATGGGGGGAAAAACTACAATTTTCCAATTTAAATTACAGAAATAAATAATGAAAATGCATTACAATTATAATAAAAATCCATTTACTAGGCCTCATTGTATCTATACACATAATAACATAGCAGATGAGGAATATGTTAAACACATCTGTTTTGGATTTTTTTTCTTTTAATTTTATTTATATTGTGTCACTCTCCGCAAAAGGGGCAGACTCAATGTCCACAATTCCCTTCTGTTTACATCATACTGAGACAGATTTTGTTTGTAAAACTATGATTCTGCATTATGCCAGTTCTGGAACAGTTTCTTGGCTGCTCTCCCTCTCTCCTTCATCCAGTTCTCTCTCTTTAGCATTGTGCAGCTTTGTATAACTCCCTTCTCCTCTCTCCAGCCTTGGCCAGCTTCTGCTCTGCACTTCTTTAGAAGGCACCTCCAAAAAATTATTTTTTCCTTCCTCATCTGTAATATCCAGCCTTACATCTGAGCTATAGCCCCTCCCTTGTGCTTCCAACACGTGCCGCCATTTATCACCTACACTGGTCTTTGATGAAATGCATGGGTCTGAGCGGATGCTAGCAAGAGAAGCCGAAAGATTATTACTAGGAGGACACAACAGCTGTGCCCTAATTAATACATTCCTCCTATTGTCCAGCTCTCCAGAACTTTCTTCCCATGTCTTCTTGGTTAGAGCTGGGTCCCTTGAGCTGGTATGCAGAGCTATATGATTGGGGCCCTGTATTGATTCCCTGTTTTGCAAAAGAATCCTTGTTTCAGTGTCCCTATTTTCATAGAGAAGGGTGTTGGCGCAAATAAAGACAAAAAGCCCAATACCCATTATGACTGGGCCGATCAATTTCAGTCTTTCTACATGGGGGTGTGACTGTGGAGGAGGAGGAGGAGTCAATAGAGAAGAGGTATTATACCTGTGGTGAGGCCAGTAACCTATCACAGCTACAATTAGTCCTGTTACTACCAGGAGGATTCCCAGAAGCACAAAAGCCCCTGGGGGGGAGCGAAAACGCAATTTACCCTGAGGTGGGGAGTCGAGTGCTGGGGGAGGAGAGTGACATCTATGGAACAATCCAAGCAGACAAGGATAGAGATGTACATCTAGGTGTTGAGTAGATAAGCGCTTCATGGCTAGTAAACAAAAAAGATAGAAGAGAAAATATAATGTTATATAATTGAAATATTAATTGCCACACAAATAAATTAAAGGGACAGTCAACACCAGAATTTTTGTTATTTAAAAAGATAGATAATCCCTTTATTACCCATTCCCAAGTTTTGCATAACCAACACAGTTATATTAATACACATTTTACCTCTGTGATTACCTTGTATCTAAGCCTCTGCAAACTGCCCCCTTATTTCAGTTCTTTTGTCAGACTTGCATTTTAGCCAATCAGTGCTAACTGCTAGGTAACTTCACATGTGTGAGCTCAATGCTATCTATATAGAACACATGAACTAATGCCATATAGTGGTAAAAAACTGTCAAAATGCATTCAGATTACAGGTGACCTTCAAGGTCTAAGAAATTAGCATATGAGTCTTACCTAGGCTTAGTTTTTAACTAAGAATACCAAGAGAACAAAGCAAAATTGGTGATAAAAAAAATTGGTTGTTTAAAATGACATGCCCTGTCTGAATCATGAAAGTTTATTTTGGACTAGACTGTCCCTTTAAGCTAAATTTCACTTCATTTTGTAGAGATGTAAAGGCCTATATTATAAGAGAGTCACATTTGACAGCAAAAGAGCCTAAAAAGTAAAATTTCTGCAGCCATAAGTAACAAATACCTACATAGCAACAGCAAGTGCTGCAACCATACAGAGACAAGAATTACATTCAATGGTAGCAGTTAGAGGCATTTTTACATTGAATTGAAATTCTGTCGCTATCAAATCACATCATCATAACTGCAGTTGCTATCCAAATTAAAATTGTGGCTTATTAAACTAGGTGTGATTATTTACTTTATTTTTTTGTAAATTAAATTTAAATAGGGAAGAAGTCTGGTAGGGGAATGGTTTAATGTACTGGGTAGTGCTGCTAACAGGGGCATATTTTGGTCTAGGCAAAACAAGGCACTTGCCTAGGGTGGCAGATTGGGGGGGCAGCACTTTTTGAGTCTCTATTCAGAGTAGCAGTTGACTTAACTAGCTCTAGCCATCTGCATTATTTTATATATATAAATAAATATATATAAATAAATATATTACTACTCAAATATATTTAGTACACATGTGCTAATTCAACCCACCTGAGTGTATGCAAGTGTTTTGATGAACATTTACTTTGAAAATATGATCTGCTAAGCGACAGCTCTGCAATACAAAGCAGTTGCTATAGATTAGTGCATCATTTTTAAACAAATGCACAAATGGAGCTGCATTATGCAGAGAAGGGTGTGATAAATAGATGATCAGAAGTAACTATATAGCACAGATCATTGTGTTAATACTAGTGAACAAGCCCCATGCTTTATTTGCCTGCTGTCCCACTGCTCAGTCTCCCAAAGTTAGAAACAAATGGGTGAACCCTGCCATGTAAAAGCAGCCTCCTCTTCTTCTCCCTCTATCCCTTTCACTCCACTGTTCCACCGTCCATGGGCAGTAAATGTTCCCACAGATCTAAGGTCATACGTGTCTATTAAATACCAGGACAGCACCTTATATGGCATTATAGTGAAATAAAGACATCAGGGACATAAGATGAAGAATGTAGATAGTTTGTAAGAGAAAGGGAGAAGGAGGGTGTTATGGGAACATTACATAAAAAGGTTATAAGAGAGAAATAAACTTTAGTGGCATTTGTAAATAAATATAGAAATACTCAGAATATGTCATCAAATGGTCATATTAGAACACATTGTATCCATATAATTTTCCCCTTTAAAGCAAGAACACTATATTCCCCTGGCTGTCTCTATAATCTGTAATTAATTAGGAGGTCCCTATATATTATTGATGGCTACCTGTGTCTGCCCCTATATTCTGCAGTCAATAAGTCACTCAGAATTCCCCAAGCCTGTCTGAGCCTTGTAATCTGCAGCTAGCTCACCTTATTTAACCCCTGCTGGGATTGTCCCTGCAAGCTACAAGGGAAGATTCGGTACCTTCTTCAGAGACAGCATCAAACTCTCATTGTCTTGTTCAGTATATTTCTTCCTGTAAACTACAGACTGAAGTTTCTCTCTCTAGAACACCAGCTCCTCATACTATCTTCTATGTAGGCTCCTGCTTTTTCTCTGTAGGTGTCTTGCCCGGGGAAGCCTCATTGCTTTCTTGAACTTCTGTCCAAGTAGTCTGAAATTTGGGGTCAGATTCATAGTTTTTCTTGATTTATTTTCCCCTTTTTTTTTAAAACTGGGAGGAGAGTAGGCTGAGGCTGGATGAGAGAGGAGGGCTCTGTTCTCAAGAAACAGGATTACAGTAAACCTAAGTTTCCTCCCCCTGAAATTCTATCACATTTTTCAGAAAACCCTAATGCACTCATTAGTGTCGCAATAAAAGTTCTGCACAGACGTTTAACAAAACACTTACACCATACATATGTTTTCTGAGGATTTCTCTTTACTCTCTGTCTCTCTCTCTCTATCTATCTATCTATCTATCTATCTATCTATCATCTATCTATATCTGTCTACGTCTATCTGTCTATCTTTCTCTTTCTTCCTGTCTCTATCTATCTATCTATCTATCTATCTATCTATCTATCTATCTAATCTATCTTATCTAGTCTATATATTCTATCTAATCTATATATATATATATTATAGATGGATAGGTAGATGCAAACACACAGAGTAATGTAACTGCTTCACTTAGAGTTTCTCGAAATATGAAAACTGGAATTTCACAGGGCTCTGAAAAATTACCTTTTTATATAGGTCAGCACCATATATTCTTAATCATTATAATGTATATATCATGTATTTCATAATGCATGTGGGTACACAGTAGTGCAGTTATTAAAGGGACATTGAAGTCAACATTAAACTTTCCTGTTTTAAATAGTGTGCAATGTTAAAGAACTTCACAATTCACATCTATTATCAAACATACTTGTTTCTCTTAGTATCCTTTGTTAAAGCTAATTTCTTTTTTTCCCCTATGAGAGCATATTGAGAAGTGTTTGCAATGTCATATAGTGCTAAAGACGCATGTACAGTTCTGCTTACCTAAGTATGCTCTCATGGAAAATCATGCTTCAACAAAGGATAGCAAAAGAAAGAAAATAATTGGTAATATAAGGAAATTGTAAAGTTGCACACACTATCTAAATCGTAAATTATAATAGTTTTATTTAAATGTCTTCAGTGACAAATGCTTATAACTTATGCAACAAAGGCATTTAACAGTTACATTGCCTATCCCCACTAACTGCAAATTGAAATTAGATATGTTTAGTAGTTTTTAAAGGGACAGTATACACCAATTGTCATATAACTGCATGTAATAGACACTACTATAAAGAAGAATATGCACAGATACTGATATAAAAATCCAGTCTAAAACCTTTTAAAAACTTACTTAGCATTGTTGATGAGTTAGTCTGGGACACCCACTGTAAGTTTCCAATATCAAATTTGCATTGTTCCAATGTTATTCTTTGTTAATGAGATATCTAGATAGGTAGTGTGCACATTTCTGGTGCACTACATGTTGGAAATAGTGCTGCCATCTAAGTGCTTTTACTAAAGCAATATTTGCGCTCCACTTTGTAATACCAGCGCATGCAAATGTGCGCTGGTATTACGAAATAGGTGCAATGCGAATGATACCTCGCATTCGCATTGCACGGAAGCATTGTGCTCATGAGAGTGCGCTTACAAAAGGCTCCAATGGGAGCCTTGTTCTCATGCCGTCAGACACAGCATGAGAACTAGGGCAGCAAAGTGTAAATATATACTGTATGTATATGACTATATACATAAATATATATATATAAATATATATATTTATTTATGTGTTAAAGGGACACTGAACCCAAATTTTTTCTTTTGTGATTCAGATAGAGCATGCAATTTTAAGCAACTTTCTAATTTACTCCTATTATCAATTTTTATTTGTTCTCTTGCTATCTTTATTTAAAAAAGAAGGCATCTAAGCTTTTTTGTTTTTGGTTTAGGACTCTGGACAGCACTTTTTTATTGGTGGATGAATTTATCCACCAAACAGCAAGAACAACCCAGGTTGTTCACCAAAAATGGTCCGGCATCTAAACTTACATTCTTGCATTTCAAATAAAGATACCAAGAGAATAAAGAAAATTTGATAATAGAAGTAAATTAGAAAGTTGCTTAAAATGTCATGCTCTATCTGAATCATGAAAGAAAACATTTGGGTTCAGTGTCCCTTTAATATGTGTATATACACATATTAACACATAAATATATATGTATATAAGTAACTGTATATACACATATTAACACATAAATATATATGTATATAAGTAACTGTATATACACATATTAACACATAAATATATATGTATATAAGTAACTGTATATACACATATTAACACATAAATATATATGTATATAAGTAACTGTATATACATATATAAACACATAAATATATATGTATATAAGTAACTGTATATACACATATTAACACATAAATATATATGTATATAAGTAACTGTATATACATATATAAACTCATAAATATATATGTATGTAAGTAACTGTATATACACATATTAACACATAAATATATATGTATATAAGTAACTGTATATACACATATTAACACATAAATATATATGTATATAAGTAACTATATACATATATAAACACATAAATATATATGTATGTAAGTAACTGTATATACATATATAAACACATAAATATATATGTATATAAGTAACTGTATATACATATATTAACACATAAATATATATGTATATAAGTAACTGTATATACACATATTAACACATAAAAATACATGTATATAAGTAACTTTATATACACATATTAACACATAAATATACATGTATATAAGTAACTGTATATACACATATTAACACATAAATATATATGTATATAAGTAACTGTATATACACATATTAACACATAAATATATATGTATATAAGTAACTGCATATACACATATTAACACATAAATATATATGTATATAAGTAACTGCATATACACATATTAACACATAAATATATATGTATATAAGTAACTGTATATACACATATTAACACATAAATATATATGTATATAAGTAACTGCATATACACATATTAACACATAAATATATATGTATATAAGTAACTGCATATACACATATTAACACATAAATATATATGTATATAAGTAACTGTATATACACATATTAACACATAAAAATACATGTATATAAGTAACTGTATATACACATATTAACACATAAATATATATGTATATAAGTAACTTTATATACACATATTAACACATAAATATATATGTATATAAGTAACTTTATATACACATATTAACACATAAATATATATGTATATAAGTAACTTTATATACACATATTAACACATAAATATATATGTATATAAGTAACTTTATATACACATATTAACACATAAATATACATGTATATAAGTAACTGTATATACACATATTAACACATAAAAATACATGTATATAAGTAACTTTATATACACATATTAACACATAAATATACATGTATATAAGTAACTGTATATACACATATTAACACATAAAAATACATGTATATAAGTAACTGCATATACACATATTAACACATAAATATATATGTATATAAGTAACTGTATATACATATATATTTACTGGGAACACACAAACTAATGGGGAATGTGTATAAGAATATGTGACTTTTCAGTGCCGTTTTTTTTTTCTTCAAAACCCCACAGCCGCCAACTTTAGCCCCCAAAAACTGCCTAGTGTTTTTTGTTTGTTTTTTTAATAAGAAATGCTACTATTCTTTATTTTTAAAAACGCACTACACACTGTATTTTGGGGCAATTGGGGCACATTTAAAAAGTTAACCAGAGGTCTTGCGGTAGCAATGACCAGCCACTTGTAATGGCTGGTTATTTATCGCACGCTTGCAAATGGGTGAATTTGCCCATTTGCGGGTGCATGATAAAATAGCGCTCCACTTGTAATCTAGCCCAAAGTTGTTTAAAATTGTATGTTCTATCAGAATCATGGAAGAAATTTTTTTGGGGTTTTATGTCCCTTTAAAGAGACATTAAAGGGACAGTCAAGTCCAAAATAAACTTTCATGATTAAAATATTGTAATTTTAAACAACTTTCCAATTTACTTTTATCACCAATTTTGCTTTGTTCTCTTGTTTTCTTAGTTGACAGCTAAATCTAGGTAGGCTCATATGCCAATTTCTTAGACCTTGAAAGCCCCCTCTTATGTGAATGCATTTTGACAGTTTTTCACCACTAGAGTGTGTTAGTTCATGTGTGTCATATTGATAACATTGAGCTCATGCACGTGAAGTTACCTAGGAGTAAGCACTGCTTGGCTAAAATGCAAGTCTGTCAAATGAACTAAAATAAGGAGGCAGTTTGCAGAGGCTTAGATACCAGGCAATCCCAGAGGTAAAATGTGTATTATTATAACTGTGTTGGTTATACAAAACTGGGGAATACTATAAAATAAAAGGCCAAGTGTGTCCGAAGCTGTCATGCGCAGTAGAGACTGCGCGCAAGGACAAACACACCTGGCCTTCCAACTGACCTGGCATCTGGCGTCAGCGTGTGGTGGAGTGGGCGTGGCCATATGGGTGCGATGTGGGTGTGGTTGGGCGGGTGTGATGTGGGCGGGGCCCA